>NW_023246102.1:0-1635 GCF_002007445.2 Ailuropoda melanoleuca | reverse complement strand
ATAAAGATAATAAACCTTCTGGTTATGACAGTAGCTTGGAGAGATGCGTGGAGAGGTAAACTAGCCACTGAGGTAGAGCCCAGCCATGGTCCATGGAGAAAGGGGATTTATCAAAGATTTAACACCTACTCATTAGCACTCTTAGGTATACTATACTTTTGACTTTATCACATCTTCACAATAATGCTAAGACACAGCTGTGTTATCCACAATATATAGAGAGATGAGCAGTAGAGGCTCATAGAAGGTAGATAACTTGCCCAAAGTCTCACAGCTATTGACTAATACAGTTGGAGTCCAAATGCAGATCTTCTGACCACAAAGTCCATTGAAATGAGAAATAAAGGACATGTTGACTAACCTTATCGTGGTAATCATTTTTGTAATATCTAGTCATTACATTGTATACCTTAAACTTACACAGTATTTAATGTCATTATATCTCAACAAAACTGGGGAGGGGCAGAGACTGTAAAAATCCCATTTTGTGCAACCAATGGGAGTTGCATGCCCAGATCATGGGTAGAACATAATTCTCACTTGGGTCAGGGAGGAGAATAAGGAAGGACACAAGGGCATTTAAAACAGCACAAGGACTTGAAAATCTAAATCAGTATCTAAAACTGGTTGGTGTCTAAAATAAAGAATTAGGGGCACCTAGGTGGCTCAGTGAGTTAAGCATCTGTTTTCAGCTCAGGTCATGATCCCAGGGTCCTGGTATTGAGCCCCACGTCAGGCTTCCTGCTCGGCGGGGAGCCTACTTTTCCCTCTCCTCCCAGCTCCTGCTCTCTCTCGCTATATCTGTATCTCTCTCTCAAATAGATAAATAAGTGACAAAGCAGGAAAAAACATCCAGTGGGAAAAAGTCTCTTCAATAAATGGTGCTGGGAAAATTGGACAGCTACATGCAAAAGAATGAAACTTGACCACTCTCTCACACCATACACAAAAATAAAATCCAAATGGATGAAAGACCTCGATGTGAGACAGGAATCCATCAAAATCCTAGAGGAGAGCATAGGCAGCAATCTCTACGACATCGGCCACAGCAACTTTTTTCATGACACATCTCCAAAGGCAAGAGAAACAAAAGAAAAAATGAACTTGTGGGACTTCATCAAGATAAAAAGCTTCTGCACAGCCAAGGAAACCATCAAAAAAACCAAGAGGCAGTCCACGGAATGGGAGAAGATATTTGCAAANCCACGGAATGGGAGAAGATATTTGCAAATGACACTACAGATAAAAGACTAGTATCCAAGATCTACAAAGAACTTCTCAAACTCAATACACGTGAAACCAATAATCAAATAAAAAAATGGGCAGAAGATATGAACAGACACTTTTCCAATGAAGATATACAAATGGCTAACAGACACATGAAAAAATGTTCAATTGTTAGCCATCAGGGAAATTCAAATCAAAACCACATTGAGATACCACCTTACGGCAGTTAGAATGGCAAAAACTGACAAGGCAGGAGACAACAAATGTTGGAGAGAATGTGGAGAAAGGGGATCCCTCTTACATTGTTGGTGGGAATGCAAGTTGCTACAGCCACTTTTGAAAACAGTGTGGAGGTCCCTTAAAAGGTTAAAAATTGAGCTACCCTATGATCCAGCAATTGCACTACTG
>NW_023246101.1:0-2075 GCF_002007445.2 Ailuropoda melanoleuca | reverse complement strand
TGGGATCAAGCCCCGCATTGGGCTCCCTGCTCCACTGGGAGCCTGCTTCTTCCTCTCCCACTCCCCCTGCTAGTGTTCCCTCTCTCACTGGCTGTGTGTCTCTCTCTGTTAAATAAATAAATAAAATCTTAAAAAAAAAAAAGTGGAGGCATTAGTCTGGATAGAGAGCAAGACCCAACTGGGACAACTGTCTCAAAAGATTTCAAAATATATAACTTATAGAGTATTTTCTTTGCCCATTACAATCAAAACAATGAAATATATAGAAAACTATCCCCAATTTACTTGAAACTTAATTAGCATGCTTCTAAATAACATTTAAATCAAAGCAGAAATCACAAGGGAAATTAAAGAAAATTTCAAACTGAAGGAAAATGAAAACACTACATGTCAACTGAAAAAGCATTTAGAAGGAAATTCATAGTTTTAAATGACTCTATTAGAAAAGGAAGATGTAAAATAATCTAATAGTTCACATTAAAAAGCTAGAAAAACAAGCAAATTGAAATCAATTAAAAAGGAATGAATGGTGTTAAGATAAGAACAGAATTCAAGTAGTAAACAAACAAAAAAGAAAATGTAATAAGTAGAAAGCTAGCTTTTAGCAAATAGTAATAAAATTGATAATCCTTTACAACATTAATAAGGAAAAAAGAAACAAAAAGTATCAATATCAAAAATAAAAACAAGGATATCACTGGCTATTATAGGATTAAACAGCTAAATGAATATTATGAACAATTTTATAAAAATAAATTTGATAATTCAATTGAATAGAAAATTATTTGAAAAACAAAATTTACCAAAATCAAAACAAGAAAAAAAGAGTGGATCTGAATAACCCTGCATTTAAAAATTTTTTACAAATGGAATTTGTAATAAGATAAATCTTCCCCCAAGTAAAACTTCAGACCAAGTTGGTTTCACTGGTAAATTTAATCAAACATTTAAGGAAAAAAATAGTAACAACTAATCCAAGTTTTTGTTTAAAAAAGAGAGGCAGAGAAAAAAAATCCTAAATCGTTTTGTGAAGCCAGCATAATCTTGATACCAAAGCCAGAGAGATATTACAAGAAAAGAAAACTCCCAATATTCTTCAAAAATGTTAGAAAATCAAATTCAGTGATATATGTGAAGGACAGAACGAAGATAATAAAAGAAAATGACAAGGAATGCAAGGTTAGTTTCACATTAAAAAATCAGTCAATGTCAACTGCCACACTTACAGAATAAAGAACATACATCATATGATCGTTCCAAAAGTTACAGAGAAAGTATTTGACAAAATTCAAAACCCACTGTTAATAAGCCTCAAAACCTAAAAATAGAAACAAATGTTCTCACCTAATAGATGTCATCTTCCAAAAACCCCTCAACTAACATCATAATAATGGTGGAAGACTACATGTTTTCCATTTAGATTAGGATCAAAGGCTAACAGCCTCATTTTATTGTACTGAAGGCCCTAATGAGGTGATAAGGCAAGCTGTATATGACTTCTTTTCAGAGAAGGCATGTATACTGAAAACCAAGAGATTAAAAAAAAAATTCTATTTGTAGACAATGTAATTATCCACATGGAAAATCATCTTAAAAATATTTTTTAAAATACTGCATTAACACAATTTTAGAAAGCTTGAAGTATAAAAGGTCAATATAAAAAAAACAAATTATATTCTGTAGACCAATAATAAACATTTGGAACTTGAAACTTAAAAAAACTAAATCATCAGAAACATGAAATATTTGGGATTAGTTTAATGAAAGACACTTAAAACCTCTACAGTGAAAATCCCAAAACACTGCTGAGAGAAAATAAAGAAGCTCTGAACTAGATAAAAGAAAAACGTTCATAAATTAGTCAATTCAATATTGTTAGAATATCCATTCTCTTAGATTCAGCACAATCCTGAATACAAACCAAACATCCATTTTTGCAGACACTGACAAGTTGATTCTAAAATCTATATAGAAGTGCAAAGACCTAGAACAAGCAAGACAACCTTAGAAAAGAACAGTGAGATGACTTACTGGATTTCCTTGAAAGCTACAGAAATCAAGACTATGGTATTAGC
>NW_023246100.1:0-2075 GCF_002007445.2 Ailuropoda melanoleuca | reverse complement strand
TGGCTGTCTCTATCTCTGTCAAATAAATAAATAAAATCTTTAAAAAAAAATAAAAAAAATAAAAATAAAAACAAAATACCTGAAGAAAACTACACCACAGAAAAACAATCAAATTGCTCAAAACCAACAACAAAGTGTAGTTTTGAATGAAGAGCCAAGGAACTCCAGAGCAACTCTAAGATAGAGCCAAGGAACTCCAGAGCATCCCTTCTCCCATGGATGTGCCCAATGTGTAACTACACACGAAGCAACTCCCTCTGAAAGACATCTAGACGAGCTCAACAACTCCTACACATTAGTGAATAAGAAAACAGCACATCTAAATGGATGTGTAAATGTTGAGACACTCTCTTGCAATGAAAGCCACTTCTGGCACAGCACCATACAATCAGGAGGGAATCCCGAACTCTCGGCTTCCCTCTGTGGAGCAAAGAGCCTAAACCTCACATGTAGTATCCTTTCTTTAAGACAACAACCTGAGGGATGGACCCCCAAAAACATCTAGCCCTAAAAGCCAACAGGCTTGTGTCTAAGGCCCACAAGACTATACCAAACAAAGAAGCAATTTTTAATAGGCAGTAATACTTAATGCACTATCCTCCCCTCTCCCAGGGCTCAGCCTAGAGGAAGCAGGCAAAATCATCCTTCTCCTAGTCTTTCCATGAAAGAGGTTTATGAGCATACTTTAAAAACCGCTGTGGGAGGACCAGGGTTTAATTTAGCAGGCTCCTAGGGGTCTTCTCCTCCCAACCTGCTCCAAGTTGTCACTGTCATCCTCAAAGAAACTTGTGCATATGACAGCATCCAGCTTTTAACACTGTTCCCCAAGGGAATCGTCCCTAAATCATCTGTCTCTGAGAGCCAATGGGGTTTCCTTTCACAAGTCCTGCAAGACTGTAGCAAACAAGCAGTTTTTAACCAGCTATCCCCTCAGAGCTCACCTTGCTGCAGAGAAAGCAGGGGAAAAAAACCACTCATCTCCCAGTCTTTTCTTTTATCTGCATGCTTTAAAAGCTGCTGCTTCAGGGCCAGGCTTCTAATTTAGCAGGAATCTAGAGGCTGGCTACAATACTTTCCAGTGTCCAGTGCCAGTGGACACTTTCCCTGCCTTTTCCCTCTAGCCCATGCCAATAATAAATCCAAGTCCCCAGTATATCCTTGAAAGGAGCTTGTACACATTCTGGAGTCCCAGATTTTGTGGCTGCCACCCAAAGGTTGGGCCCTGGATCACTTGGCACTATTAGCCAATGAGGCTTACATTTACAGGACTGTAACAAGCAAAGAAACAATTCTTAATGGCCTAAGGAGTGCTCCCTGCCAGATGCAGCTATATTCTGGAGCCTAGCACAAGGGGAGCAGGTAAAAATGCCCATATTCCAGGTTCTAACTGGGCAGGTATTAACTGCATACTTTCTCAACTGTTGCTTAAGGTCCCAGCTCTCTAAGCAGCGTGCCTGTAGGTACTGACTTCGATCCTCCCCTTTAGGACCCTTACAGGCCTTAACTTTGGGAGCCACTAAGAATAAAGAAATTTGAGAGACAACAAGGAGCTTGGGCTGGGCTGATCAATAAGGATCATCTCCTACTCAGGACTGCTCTGTCGACTGGGAAAGGTAGCTGTTTTACCTTGTGTACAGAAACCAACACTATGTGTCAAGGAAAATAAAGAAACAGATAAATATTGTGCCAAACAAAAAAACAAGATGAATCTCCATAAACAGATCTTAACATGAAGGAGATAGACCTGATGTAAACCTGAAACCATAAAACTCCTAGAAGAAAACATGTACGTTCCCTGACATAAGTCTTGGCAATGATTTTTTGGATTTGAACCCAAAAGGAAAGGAGCAAAGGCAAAAATAAACAAGTGAGACTGCATCATGCTAAAAGCTTCAGCTCAGTAAAGGAAACCATCAATAAAATGAGAAGGCAACCTATGGAATGGGGAAAATATTTGCAAACCGCATATCTGATAAGGGGTTAATATCCAAAATATACAAGAAACTCATAAAACTCCATAGTGAAAAAAATTAAAAAATTAACAAAGGATCTGAAAAGACTTTAAAAAAAAAAAA
>NW_023246099.1:0-2074 GCF_002007445.2 Ailuropoda melanoleuca | reverse complement strand
AGTAAATATTTTGTTTTAATTTTTAATTATTTATATATATATATATATATCCCACATAAAAGCTCTTTGGGGACTCAGTGATTTGGAAAAATTTAAACAGATTTTGAAGGCAAAATGTTTGCAAACCACCAATTTAATAAATCTGACATAAGCTCTTTCAGACAATAAAGGTGTAGGAAAACTTCCAATTTGTTCTATGAGGTCACACAGCACTGATACCAAAACCTAATCAGTAATTACAAGAAACCTATAAACTAATATCCCTATGAACATACATGTAGTAACCTTTGTAAAATATCTACAAATTAAATACAGTAAAAATTTAAAAGGATAATGCATCGTGATCAAGTGGGCTTTACTCTAGGAATGCAAGGTTGGTATAACAGTTGAAAATTAATGTAATTTGCCACATTCACAGAAAAAATATGACTATAAAACATAAATATGGGAAAAGACATTTTATAAAATTCAACCTCCATTCCTAATAAAAGCTCTCAGAAAACTGGGAATTGGAAGGAGCATCATCAATCTGATAAAAGGCATCCACAATAAAACCCTACAATTAACATTACAAGCAATGGTAAAGAATTGAACCTTTTTACCTTAATATTCAGCATTGTACTGGAGGTCTTAGAGTGTTTAATAGACTAAAAGAAACAAAAAAATAGTACTGTAGTACTCTGTTATTAGTTTATTAGTTGCCTATTGATGGCTTACCACTGAGTTCCTCCCCAGAAATTGCATTCAGTTGAAGAATACTTCCCCACCTAAGTTTATGTTCCTGCTTGGAAAGCAGCCTACTTCCAATGACTGGATGTTGTGATAGGACAAGGCCTGTCCCTGTGTTTCCATTTAAACAACTTTCTGCACACAATTCGCATCTCAGAGCAGTTTCAAAGCCACTAGTTTAAGCAAACCCTAAAAAGAAATTTTGAAGCTGGGCCACCCTCTAGCAGACTGGTCATGAATAGCCCATTACTAATCACAGATGAAGTATGGATGTACCCTGGCAAGCTGCAGCAGTGCAATTCCACGTCTACTGGTTGTGATTGTGATGTGATACTATTAGAAAGGAATGCACTGGGTAGGGAGCAAGGGTATAATATTTTAGGCATTTGAGAGGTTGGAGGGAAGTAGTAATTATAAGGACAATAGGGTTTGATGGATGTTGCTGTGGGCTGTTAATGCATTGCAGAAAGAGAATGAATGGTTGAGTGTGATTAATCACTAATTTAAAAAACAGAAGGCCTACTTGAAAGCATGTAAAGAGACTTTTATTTACTGCACCAGAGATCAGAAATGCTGAGGAACAGGTCAGGACTGAATTACAGAGAACATTGACTTCTCAACCTAGACAGGACTGTTTTGTTAAGCTCGTGGAATTATTGTTGAGGAGTCGAACCTTGAGACTTGGAATACACCATTCAGGTCAATACACTCAAGCACCTTGGAATCCTAGGTTCTGCAAACCCTCTGGCCCTGCAAAAAGGGACCTTCCCCCTCATTAAAGTTGATGCTCTGTACTTGGCTTCCAGGCAATCCAAAAGCCTCTCTTTTGTAAGACAAGATGCATTGCCTCCCAGTTCCTCCAATTATTTCCCATTCTCCCTCCTGGCTCAGGAACTAGTAACTACGGTTCTTGACAACATAATCCAGCTAATAAAGTGATGAGTCCACTAAGAAAGGAGGGAGACAATATACTGAAGGGACTGCAACATTTAGCCCATATGTATCAGCATGAACAGGGAGAGTATGAATGGGACTGGATCCTGAATGTGCTGGATCAAGGGTGACAGAATATAAAGTTTGAAAAGGAAGAGTTTATTGACATGGGAGCACTTTCTCATGATACGGTATTTGACATCTTGGCAAGATCCTGGAAGACAATACTATTATAGAGACAGTGCTCCTGGAAGCTTTTAGAAAGTGATGTAGTGCATTAAGTAATATAGAAGTTCCAGAACTATTTTGGCAGATGATGGGGAAGTGGTCAAAAGACTTGGAGAAGTAGGCATGCTAAAATGGAAGTACACTATTTCAAGCCGTGAAGCTACCAGCTGGCTACTAGATCAGA
>NW_023246098.1:0-2074 GCF_002007445.2 Ailuropoda melanoleuca | reverse complement strand
TCTCAAAAAAAAAAAAAAAAAATTAACATTTCCTAAATTTGGTTCTTCATCTATGTGTTGTTATTTTGTCAAATTTTGGTAAAATTTCATTTGGTAATCAAATACTCTGAGTTTTTAGGTATTATTAGTCACTCATAAAGTAAGTGAACTGGTAGTAAGACAGTGTAAAAGTGGTTTTCTCTTACAAATGAGAACAACGTATATGAAATCATATACATTCATAACACTTCTCCTTAAATTATTTCATGTATCATTCCCAAGATAAAAAACTGAAAAATGAATGCCGCTTTGTTTTCAATACTAAAAATATCAATTTTAGTCTAGTATAGCTTTTAAAAAACAATTCCATAAAACCAGGAATGAAATATTTTTCAATATGTGTAAGGCTGGATTTTATTTTTTATTTTTCTACCTGACCTTAAAAATACGGTTAGTATAATTTATTTTTTAAGAGATTCCATTTTTTTTTCCTTCCAGAATTACAGAAGTCTACTGTATTGGGGTTATCCAGAAAACAAAAACAAAACCCAAAACAAAACAAAAACAAAAACAAAAACAAAAACAAAAAAACCCCAAAACAAAACAAAAAAATAGAACCAATAGACCTATCTATCATCTATCTACCTATCATCTATCTAATCATCTATCACATATATGTATCTATATACAGATATTTATATACATATATACATATAGTATAGCTATCTGTATGTTCATCTATGTCTATATCTATAGAAGGGGGAGACAGAGAGAGACAGAGGCAAAGTCAGATTTACTATAAGGAATTTACTCACATGACTATGGACGCTGAGTAGTCATAGGTGTGCCTGGTTGGCTCAATTGGAGACTGAGAAGCCATGATCAATGTTAGCAAGCTGGAGACCCAAGAGAGTCAATGGCTAAGCTTCAGTCTGAGTTGGAAGGCCTGAAAATCAGGAGAGTCAAAGGTGTGAGTTGCAGTCCAAGGACAGGAGACACATGTACCAGCCCAAGCCAATAAAGCTCCCTCCTTAGCCCTTTTGTTCATTTCTGGTTTTCAAAAGACTGAATGAGGCCCACAGACATTGGAAAGGACAATCCACTCTACCTGGGCTATCAATTAAACCGTTAATCTCACTCAGAAACACCCTTCCAGACACACCCGATAATGTTCGACCAAATGTCTGTATATTCTATTGTCCAGTCAAGTTGACGTGTCAAATTAACCATAGTTTTTATAAAAACTAAAGCAATTTTGCTTTGATCAATAGTATCAAAAACATAACTAATTCAGAAATTAATACCAACAGTGCACCTGGTGTTTGACATGTGGTATGATATGGAATGTGCTTTTGAACATTTATGACTTCTAATCAATTATAGCTAACAGCAAGTTTAATGTTGCAAAACAAAGAAAATGTTCTCACTAATACACATACTCAATACATAACCATTTCTGCCATTTTTCTTAAACATAATCTCTGTGAGAAGACATAGAATTTGAGCTGGACAGATGTGACAGATTGCATGTTCCATAGATGACCATAAGAATATCTCCTATCCCACATACTCGTCTTACAATGTGACTTTGATATTCTTCCAAGCAAAAGATGAGGGTCTTTATTTCTTCCTTTGAATCTGGGTGGTAGGCTTTCAATTACAACAGATATCACATGATAAGACATCTAAGGTTGGTTCATATAAGGGACACTGGAGACCTTTGGAGCCCTGAGTATAACTTAAAGAAGTTCAAAGCTACCGTGATATGAAGAAGTCCAGGATATGTGAAATCATATTCTGGCTGACAAGGGCATGAGGAATCCCTAATTACTGCCAGCATCAACCACCAGACACATGACTGTACATGCCCTCACATGATTTCTTTGCCCCCAAATTGAAGCCTCTCAGGTGTAGCTTCTAATATTGTTGAATGGATGGAAACTCCTTCTGCTTTTTTCCCCCTAAACTACCCACAGTAGTTTTTTTTTTACAGATTTTATTTATTTATTTGGCAGAGAGAGAACCAGCAAGAGAGGGAACACAAGCAGGGGGAGTGGGAGAGGGAGAAGCAGGCTTCCTGCTGAGCAGGGAGCCT
>NW_023246097.1:0-2074 GCF_002007445.2 Ailuropoda melanoleuca | reverse complement strand
AAATAAATAAATAAATAAATAAATAAATAAATACATGCACGCCAGGGTGCCTCAGTCGGTTTAGCATCTGACTCTTGATTTTGGCTCGGGCCATGATCTTAGGGTCCTGAGATTGAGCCCCACACCTGGCTCCACGCTCACTGTGGAGCCTGTTTAGGATTAAATAAATGCTTATTTTGGAAACAAATGTATCAATATAATATAGGAGAGGGGTGGCAAATGGCACTGATCCTTCAAACTCAAAGTCAAAACATGATTATATGTTTAATCTTTTAGGATCAATGCATATTTCACTCACTTTTTATGTAGCGTAACAAAGTTTTACCTCAATCTTACTGAAGTCTGTTATGATCATGTTCTCAAAGTTCATGAAACTAGATTTTCAAACCATCTGAAGTGTCAAGGAAGCCACTGGCAGCACAACCTCAGATGTGTACAGCTGCTTGTCCCCAACAACAGAAAGGTCAGCATGGACCCCACACTGGCTGCCCCCTGGAAAAGGCAGATCTGCTGGAGCCCCTCAGTGCTCCTCAGGCTTTTCAGACACCACATCCAAAAGGGAAAAGCACAGAATGCTCCATTTGGACTAGCCAACAGCATTGTGACCCCAATCACAGACTATTCTCTGAGCAAGACCCAGAGACACTAGCAGACAGGACAAGCCATGTTATGTGAGAGGAATGCGGCCCAAGGCGAGGGGAGCAATATCTGGGTGGGTGAGGAGCACGATCATGTCAACTAGCACTGGCTTAAAAGAGCAGAAAGCACCCCCCTCCCCACTTCAGGATGCAGTGAAGACACAAGAAGACAGACAAAAAGTACATTCTGGAATTAAAATATTCTTGTAGGAAGCCTCTTAATGCCTACCAAATCAGTGCTAAATAGGCTAAAATGAAAACAGCCTTCCATAAAGCCATATGCCCGACTGACAGCAGACGCCTAATTATAAGTCAACTGCCGTGAGATCCGATGGAAGAGAAAGACCCACCTGTCACCACTGAGTCCTTCACAGACCATTTCCTCCTTGATTTATCCTAAAACTACCAACACAACCTGAAACCAAGTCCACATTTGAAAGAAACGGAAGGGCTGGAGGTTGGTTACGCACACTATCTCCAGCTCAGTAGCATGCTCAGCAGTGGAAGAAACACGAAGCCCCAGCCAACCAAGGACAAGAAGGTGAGGCCTACATAAGGAAAGGCCAAAGATCTTTCACAGAACCAATCCATGCTTTTACAGATCAACTGTTGACTCTCCCTGAGTAACACCATCTTTTTCTGTTTGCCCAATCTTTCAGAAAAGAATTGCACCTACCAATCTCAAGGGGACATGGTGATCATCTCCAGCACTGGTATAGACTAAGGATGGACCCTGACAGCAGGGTCACCCTGATGCAGCTGACTCTTGTCTGCACGTCCCAGACACTGCCACACTGAATGCTGGGAGCCAAGGGGCTCTGTGCACAGGCAGCCTGGCAGCGCTGCTGAGCTCACTGGCGGGCGACAAAGGCCACACAGAACTTTGGTCTCATGGGCTGGCGAGTCAGCTCCAAGCATAAGCAAATGTATCAAAATAGAAGCCTTGTTTCAAAAGGAAAAAAATGTATTCTTCAAATTGATCTCACACACACTGCTATAAGCCAGTACTACGGGACCACCTAGCTAATCTACTTACCAGAAAAAGTCAAAACGGTACATATAATTCACAATTCCATTTGAAAGATACTTCCAAATGAGCTAAGTGCTAATAAAATTAGAAAGTATATCACATAAAAGTGAAATGAGGAACAACACATACATTTGAATTTGTTCACAATAGCTGGCAAATGGCCACACTTGTCACCACCTGATACGCGCATCCAGGAGTTAGCACATGATCTCCACCTGGAAGGACACAAACTGAGAGACAAGTGAACTTGAAAGTCCCCCTCAGACACACTCCAGGGAGCTCTGTAAGTTACAGAGCACCATCAAGTAGCATGGTTCACGACTGTCAGAATGGTGCGACAGAAAGGCGGAAAAGTTCACATAGGGCCATCCTTTCCTCTTATTTTCACTTTTTTTTTTTTTTTTTT
>NW_023246096.1:0-2073 GCF_002007445.2 Ailuropoda melanoleuca | reverse complement strand
TGGGTGGCTCAGTCGTTAAGTGTCTGCCTTCGGCTCAGGGCGTGATCCCGGAGTTCTGGGATCGAGCCCCATGTCAGGCTCCTACGCTGGGAGCCTGCTTCTTCCTTTCCCACTCCCCCTGCTTGTGTTCCCTCTCTCACTGGTGGGCTCTCTCTCTGTCAAATAAATAAAATCTTTAAAAAAATAAAAAATAAAATAAATAAAAAATAAAAAGATCTCAGGGGCAGAATGACCAGAATGTAGTCATGACACAAAGTACAGAGAGGCGAGGAGGGGCCAGCCAGAGGCACCCCCAGTGTGCTAGCTTGAAAGGTGACAGTCATGCTGGGAATTGAGTTGAGAAGCACAGGAGGGAAAAGCAAATCTGAATCTGAATGAACATGAGGAGTTGCAAGATTGGGTCTAATCTCAGCTCTTCCATGAACCCAGTGTCTGACCTTGGATACATTGCTGAACTCACTTACATTTTCTTGACTATAAGCTGAAAAGGCTAGAAGATGTCATCCCCAGCTTCCTTCCTAGATTGAACAGTGTATGATTCAAAAGACAGGACATGAGCAAGACGGGTCTGACAAAGCCTGAAAGTCAAAAGCAGGAAGTGAAGCAGGGCGTGACTGAGAGCCCCCAAAGCCACAAGCCCGGGGTGGCTGGTCCCTTTGATCTTGCAGCACAGAGAGAAACCACCCTGGGGAAAAGGGCACGAGGGCTTAGGAAGAGTATGGTACAGTCTCCCGAGGGGCACACTTCACAGAAGTCATTCTTTGCTTTCTATATAGCTCGGAAGTCTATAAAGACCCACTGGCCAATGTGCATTTAGTATATGACCAAGCTAGCATTGCAGAGCTCTAGGGAAAGAAGACACTATTCAAAAATGACGGTGGGACAATTGCAGATCCACGTGGGGAATTATGGCATTAAATCCATACCTCAACGCTAAACACAAAATCAATTTCAGATGGACCAAAGACCTAACTCTAAGAGGTAAAACTTCTAGAATCAAATACAGAATAGCTTTATAACCTTAGGACAGTGATGGGCTTTGGAAAAATTTTTTTTATTTTGGGGCACCTGGGTGGCTCAGTTGGTTAAGCATCCAACTCTTGATTTTGGCTCAGGTCATGATCTCAGGATCGGGAGATCAAGCCCCATGTTGGGCTCTGCACTAAACATGGAGCCTGCTTGAGATTCTCACTCTCCCTCTGCCCCTCTTTAACCCGTCTTGTGCTCTCTCTCCCTCTACGAAAAGAATTTATTTTGAAATGATTTTATATTTACAAAGGAGTTTCAAAATGGTATAGGGAGTTCCATTATATTCTTCACCCAGTTTTCTTTAAAATTAACATCTTACATAACCGTGGTACAAACTACCAAAACCAAGAAACTAATGTTGGCACAACATGATTAACTAAACGATTTAAATTAAAGAAGGACTTTTTTAAAAAAACATAAAAACTCTAAGTATAAAAGATTGACAAATTCAACCATATTAAAATGAAGAATTTCCATTCAGCAAAGAACACCATAAAGACCTGTAAAAGAGAAGATACAAACGGGATGCGAATATTTGCAACACATGTAACAGTGAAGGATTTCATGGGAAGGGTAAGAAGAGCTGCTACAAATTAATAAGAGGGCAAACAACCTAAAAGACAAATGGGTGAAAGATATGAACAGGCATTTCACAGAAGAGATACATATGAATGGCCAATAAAATACAAAAGAGTGTTCAACTTATTAATAAGGAAATGCTGATCAGAGTTCAAAACCAACAATAGCAAATCCTGAAGACCTGTATCAGAATTCATTGCTGGGGGGAATGTAAGGGGGTACCACTGCTTCAGAAGGCTAGGTGGCATCCTTTGATAAAGTTGGCTAATCGCATGTCACAGCCTTGTCACTAAAAGTGTAGTCCATAGGCTCACAGTACTGGGGTCACCTTGAGGCCTCCCCTCCGACTAACAGAACCAGGTTCTGCATTTTAACAAGATTCCCAGATGCCCCATATGCTTATTAAAGCTTGCGGCGCCCTGGTCTCGAGAAACTCTTGCTCAGGTAAGTACAGCAGGAGCCGTC
>NW_023246095.1:0-2073 GCF_002007445.2 Ailuropoda melanoleuca | reverse complement strand
ACACACACACACACACACACACACACACACACTGACAGGACTACATTTACTGATTTACTGCTGGGTGTGGTCCTAGTTCATTATGTTTTCATCGAAGTAAAAAAAAGTCCAAATAGACTCAAATTCTTTGTTCTCCCTGAGACCATAGATTTCTCCTTACTGCTGTCCTTCTGACACATTCTTTCTCTACCTCTCTCACACCTACACATCCCCCTCTTGATTCTCCTCACTCTTTCTCACTCGCCCTCATTGGCCCTTCTCAGCCTCTGCCTCCCACTGATGCTCTTGCTCTCACAGCCTGGCCTTTCTCTTCTCCTGCGCTCTGACATCTGGCTTAAGGCCCCTTGTTGTCTGTCCTGGTACCCACCCTCTCCTACTCTCAGGCCGGCACCCTGGTAATCCCCTTCCTCTCGGCTTCTCTCTCATTCCACACTGCCTGCTCTCTCAGCCTTTCTGAACCTCCTTCACTTTCACTCCTGCACTTAAACCCTCTCCTGAGCCTTCACATTCACTCCCACACTCCCTCCTGTTTTCTCTCTCTCTCTCTCTATCCCTCTCCCTCCCTCACTCCTCCTCCTCCTTCCTCACAGCTCCACCCTTCTTATTCAAAAGAAGGACCTCCTGGAAAACCCAGTCAACTTTTTGTTTTTTGGTTTTTTCTTGAGGGCACAGGATGTTTTGTCTCTGCCAACAATACAGTCTGGAGGAAGAAACACTGGGTTAACAGAGTCTGTTTAGGACAGAAGACACAATCGTAGTAATAACCAAGCAGTAGTAGTGTACACAGTGTGTCTTGTTTGTGTTTGGTGTATGCATGGCTCCTGTGACCCACGCTAATTTACATATATTATATATATTATACATATATATTAAATTCTGGGAAAAATAAATATCAAAAAACACTTGAATCTCCATCATTTTATTGCCATGATTTTCATATACATTTAGCAAAAGTAGATCAACCTCAACGTCACAGGATTAAGGTTTATAGAAAGGAAAAGAATAATTAACTAATTATTGTTCTATCGAATGGCAGTAAGAAAACCAAAACATCATTAAAAAAAAAGAGGATGGGGCACCTGGGTGGCTCAGTCAGTAAAGCGTCTGCCTTCGGCTCAGGTCATGATCCCAGGGTCCTGGGTTAGAGTCTGGCATCCGGCTCCCTGCTCAGTGGGGAGCCTGCTTCTCCCTCTGCCTGCCATTCCCCCCGTGTGTGCTCTCTCCTTTTCTCTGTCTCTCTGAAAAATAAGTAAAATCTTAAATAAAAAGAAAGGAAAGTAATTTTTTCAATTAATATCTTTATTTTTTAACTTATTTTATTCAACTTCTGTTAGTTAACATACAGTGTGTCATTAGTTTCAGATGTAGAGTTAAGTAATTCATCAGTTGCTTACACCACCCAGTGCTCAGTACATCACGTGCCCTCTTTAATGCCCATCACCCAGTTACCCTATCCCCGAAACCACCAAGAAGAAAGTAATTTAATTTTAGTATTCATGGATTGATTACTTGCTTTTGCTTGTTAGCTGATGTTGGCATAGTGGCTGATGGTATAGCTTTCATCTATACTCAATTCACCAGCTTTCCTGATAGAATTAGTCAGTTGCTTCCCAAGATATGGAATTTTACGTATCTTGGAATTCTACACATAATTTTATTTTAGATACATTTTTGACGGTAAAGTAATTTTGCTTGCTCTCCTATTGTAATGCCAATTTGTGTTTTCTTAAAGATTGTCTCTAGATCTAAAGTGTTTCATGACAATGCTTGCTTATAATACATCATACCTAAAACCAAAAATATGAGTCTTTATAGGTGGTTATCCTGGAGGAAAAAAGCCAAATTACTTGCAAGGGGTCAGTGGTAGTAGCAGAATGAATGTTAACTACAGTCAAAGAGAGAAAATTTTCAGTTTATATCATGCATATGCTGCAACTGAGATTTACTTTTTCATGTCTTTTAAAATAAAGGGTGACAACATTTTTCAAGGACGGCTAAATTCCATCTCCTTTATTCTGTATGCCTTAGAATTAATCCTATGAGGCCTATCTTTCATAAAGTAGTTTTTTTTTT
>NW_023246094.1:0-2072 GCF_002007445.2 Ailuropoda melanoleuca | reverse complement strand
TTTTACTCCAATGTTAACTGAGGACAGAAACTAGAGCTGAAATGGCAACCTCTTTAGAGATAGGCACTGATCTCCTCGGGCACTCCTCCATAGGCTCCGTGTTCCTTCCTCTGACAAATACCTTTTTTTCTCTTTACTCGAGGCTTCTTATTCCCTCTGACCCATTATCTCTTCCCATAGCCCCTCTTCTTACTCTCTTTAGATAATGACCTTCGTGGCTTTGCTCCCAAATATAACTGGCCAGATTCTTGCAGTGCTCAGTTCAAATCGCTGAAAAAGAGGTCGGTGTGATTCAGCTCATCTTGAGAGAAACCAAGTGCCTAAAGTTTTTGGTCATCATAGTCTGGGAATCAACTGGTGCATGAAACCCTCACTTTGCATTGGCAGGAGAGAGAAGTAAAGAATTTACATGGTTCAAACATTTATTCATTCAATAAAGCAAGCAAATATTATGACCCAGTCATGTTCCATGCACACTTACTAAAACAGCAAAACCAGATAAAACTCCCTGCCCTCACAAAGCTGACGTCAGAAACAAAAATAATCATATACCGTAGGTTAAATGTATTGAATGTTATATGGTTGGGGTTATAGACTAAAATAAAGCACTGATGGGTGATAAAAAAGAGGTGATTAGTTTTGACCAGGGTGGACAGGGAGATATTTATTGAAAAGTAACACCTGAGTAAACACGTAACAGAAGTGTACAAACAAGCCATAGGCAGAAAAGCTTTCCAGAAAGAGGGAGAGTTAAGTGCATGAGAGTTCAGATGAAGTGTGTCTGGAAAAGCTTAAGGAGTAGCAAGAAGGCTGTTGGGTCCGAATGGGAAAGCCTGACAGAGAGGGCAGAAGACGAGGAGGCTGCAGACCACTGAGGTTACCTGGGTTTTTATCTAGAGCGATAGAGAGTGACACCGGAGTGTTTCACACAAAGGAGTGACACAATTTTACTTTTAACAGGTTTCCACTCTACACACCATGTTGTGGATAAAATGCAGGAGTTTGGGGGAAAGCGGACATGAATTAGGAGTCGCTTGAAATAATTTCCATGAGAGCTGATGATGAGTAGGGCCAGGCTGAGGGGATGGGGCCAAACTACTTTGGAGGTAGAATCGATAAGATCTGCTGATAGGCTGCATGGGATTGGTGGCACAGAGAAGGAGGTCAGGACCCCCCAGGAAGGCGCTGGCCATGCCACGAGGAGGACAGAGTTGCTACAACTGTGTGGGAAGACCTGAGTGCCAACTGCAAAGAGAGAACCATCAGAAGCTCAGTTTCGAGGAGACTCTGAGATACACAGGCAGAGAGGTCTCCAGGCAACTGTGTGTAGACTTGGAGGAATGGGTCTGCACTGAAGAAAGAAATTTGGGAATGAGGATGGTACAGATGCGGTATAAAGTTCTCTGACTGGGGGAGACCATCAGGGGTACACACACACAGTCCAGAGCACCCGTCTACACCACACACCGGGACACCCCAGGAGAGGGCAGCTCAGCCTGGAAGGTGATGGGGGCAGGGTCACCTCACATGGTGACCTTGCGTGACAGCAGGGTGGCACCCTAGTAACCCTCGCTTCCTACCTCTGAAGGACTTCGCACAAATGCTTCCTGGATCATCGTTACCTCAAGCAAAATTCTGGGAACAGATATTATTATCAAGAATTCCTCTAACATATCTACCCCACATCTTACTCAGTTGATTTGCACTATTTCATCACGTTTCACACAAAGGACTCCCCTCCAGCAATCATGTATCCCACAGACTCTCCACACAGCAGTTCCCATTCTTCCTTTCCTGCGCTGCCTGAGAAGGGAGTGGGAAGAAGATTCTATAGCTTTCATCCCCAATATGCTCCTCGTTACTCAAGTACCCTTCCAACGACCCCCAATTGCTTCATGAGGGGGGCTGGCTGATTTGGCCTGATCTTCAGGACAAGCTCCCTTCAGAAGGACTACATTTCTCATTCTTCTGTCCACTGCTCCTGCTTTCCCATGTCCCATTCTCATACCTCTTCCTATTTCCTTTTACTTTTTAAAGATTTAATTATTTTAGAGAGGGGGGTGGGGGAGAGG
>NW_023246093.1:0-2648 GCF_002007445.2 Ailuropoda melanoleuca | reverse complement strand
CTTTACAAAATCAGAAGCTCCAAATTCTGTTGAAATTCCAAGTCCCAAATTTGAGGAATTTCTGGGCAATTGGATGGTGACATCTGTTGGTCAAATGTATCACTGCAGCCTATCATTTGAAACATCTAGAAGCAGAGGGTTGGATGAAGTTGGCAAAATCCCAAGTGCAAAATTAGGGGTTCTTTTCCATTTGAGATGTTCACATCGATACCTTTGAATGTAGTATTTTATATTATATAAACATACTCTGTGTGTGTGTGTGTGTGTGTGTGTGTCACACCTATTTTGCTCTTCTGTGAGAAGTTTTTCTGTTCCCAAGGTATACAGAAGCTTGCTTCTCCACCCCCCCCCCCATACACAATGTGTATTTGTGCATATGTGAAAGGACAGTCATTATTAGCGTTAGCTTATTCTGCACTGTGAGATGGAGGGGCATAGTGGAAAGGCCAACAGGTAAAGGCTGTCCTCAACTTCCAGGGTCTTTAACTTGCCAGTGAAAATGAACTTAATTTTAAAATGGAAATCAGGATTAATTTGCAAAACAGGCTAGGACTTCTGTTAGCCCTAAATTGTATATCACATCTTTTTCACTTTATTGCCACACCTCTAATTTGCTTGGAGGAGTTTGCATTAACTGATATAAACAAAACTTCCATAACGAAGTATGTAAAGCTTTTGATAGTCTCAATTTTAACCTTTGTTGTATCTCCACTGTAGACTCTTTGAACAGCGTTCAGGTTTTCTGCAATATGCTAAAACAGTTTTTGCCATGTGGAGACATTATTGTCCTGGATCGGTATAGAGCTTTGGGCTTAAGTGCATAAAACAACACACACTGCAGGTTGACCTGTGTTTGATTCTGAGGGAACTATGAGTAGAGAGCCATCTAAAAGGCAAGTGCTCATCTATTTGAGATGAATTGTCTCTTCCAGGTCACTAATTCATACCCCAGTGTCCCAGGAGAGTTAATTTATTTCCCATGAGTGACCACTGGACTCTGCAAAGGTATTTTAACTCACTCGGGCTTAATATAGGACAAACCTTATTACTATAACTTAGTTACTGCAAAAAAACAAAAACCAGTTTCCCGTCTCTCTCCCAGCTTGTTTCCTCAGTGCCAATGCAGTCTTCCTTTTGCCTATACCAGTGATTTAACTCTGTTTGAACTGCTTCAGTCTCTGGCATTTACATTTAGATTGTGTGATGTTAGATACATTTGTTAGAATTCATACTATTTAAAAAAAATTTTTTTTTTTTTTTACTCAAGTATAGTTAACAGACAGTGTTCTATTAGTTCAAGTGGACACTATGATGATTCATCAGTTCTCTGTATTTCTCAGTGCTCCTCAAGATAAGGGTACCCTTAAACCCTTTATCTCTTTCACCCAATGGCCCAACAGCCTACCCCCTGGCAACCACCGGTTCTTTGTACTTATGAGTCTGGGGATTTTTTTGTTGTTGTTCATTTGTGTTGTTTCTTAAATTTCACACCTGAGTGAAGTCCTATAGTAGTTGTCCTTCTCTGACTGATTTCACTTAGGATTATACCCTCTAGGTCAATCCATGTTGTTGCAAATGGTAAGATCTCATTCCTTTTTCGGGCTGAGTAATACTCCGTTGTAGATATACACCACACCTCCTTTTATCTGTTCATCTATGGTTGGACACTTGGGTTGCTTCCATATCTTGGCTCTTATAAATAATGTTGCAGGAAACAGAAGGATGTCTGTATCTTTTCAAATTAGGCTTTGGGGTGTTTTTTTGTGGGGAGGGGTGTTCACTACCCAGTGGTAAAATTACTGGATCATTTGGTAATTCTATTTTTAGTTTTTGAGGAACATCTCTAGTGTTTTCCACGGTGGCTATACCAGTTTGCATTCCCACCAACAGTGCATGAAGGTTCCTTTTCCTCCACATCCTTGCCAGTGCTGCTTGTTTCTTGTGTTTCTGATTTTAGCCATTCTGACAGGTATATAATGTGTGATATCTCACTGTGGTTTTCATTTTACTTTCTCTGATGACTAGTGGTGTTGAGCATCTTTTCATGTGTCTGTTGCCCATCTGTATGTATCTATGGGAAAATGTCTATTCAGGTCCTCTGCCCTGTTTTAATTGTATTCATTTGAAAATTTTTTGATGTTGAATTGTATTGAGTTCTTTATATGTTTTGGATATTAACCTTTTGTTGGATATATCACTTGCAAATATCTTCTCCCATTCAGTAGGTTGTCCTTTTGCTTTGTTGATGGTTTGTTTCTCTCTCAAAAGCTTTTTATTTTGGTGTAGTAGCAGTAGTTCAATTTTGCTTTTGTTTCCCTTGCCTTAGGACACATATCTAGAAAAATGTTTCTACAACTGATGTTAGAGACATTACTGCCTATGTTTTCTTCTGGGAGTTTTATGGTTTCAGGTCTCACGTTGATGTCTTTAATCCATTTAGAGATTGTTTCTGCGTATGGTGTAAGAAAGTGGTCCAGTTTCATTTTTTTGCATGTAGCTGTCCAGTTTTCCAGCACCCTTTGCTGAGGATACTGTCTCTTCCCTGTCTTTAAAAAAGATTTTATTTATCTGAGAGAATGAGAATGAGAGAGAGAGAGCACAAGTGGGGGGCAGAGGGCAAGGGAGGTGCAGACTCCCCAGTGAACTGT
>NW_023246092.1:0-2072 GCF_002007445.2 Ailuropoda melanoleuca | reverse complement strand
AGGGAACACAAGCAGGGGGAGTGGGAAAGGAAGAAGCAGGCTCATAGCGGAAGAGCCTGACGTGGGGCTCAATCCCATAACCCCGGGATCACACCCTGAGCCGAAGGCAGATGCTTAACCGCTGTGCCACCCAGGCGCCCCTCAAATAAAATCTTTTTAAAAAAGATAGGGAAGACAGAGAGAGAGGAGTGGATGATATTCTGTACAGACAGTTAGAGAAGCTGTCTCTAATAAGACAGAATTTGAACAAAAACCTAAAGAAAGTAAAACAGCAAGACATGGAGATATCTAGAAAAAGAGTGTTTTAATTTAAGGAATTCACAAGTGAGAAAAATGCTGAGGCAGAATTTAGCTTGTATAATATACATACAGTGGGAAATTATGGAAGAATTTTTGAAGAGTGCAATTAGGTGATCTAAATCAAATTTTAGAAAGCCTGCTAAAAGAAAACACATGTATAAAGATATGCCCTACAGAAGAAAAGCAGATTTGGAAGGAAAAATGATGGCTTCAGCTTTAGGCACAATGAATTGAAGTTATTCATGGGACACCCAGGTATTACTACTCCCTACTATCCAGCTTGATATGTAGAACATGAGTTTCAAAAGAAATTTTGTCAAGATTTACAGATTTCATAATCCTTAAAATATAGATGAAAAGCATGTGATGGGCATGATTGCCTTGGGAAAATGTGAACAATATAAAGAGAAGAGTGCTGAGACTGCACAGTTTGTGATTTTAAGTACATCTGTCCTTTCCTGAAACATTAAGAACAGAAAACTACTTGAGAGACCATAGTCGGAGTCTTCTCTATGTATCTTTAGAGATTGACACAAAGAAAGTCCTTGGAAAATAAAGCCATGACATTGCTATCACTGCATCCTTTCCCAGGTGAATTGTTGCCTTTCAAACACTAAAAGTTGGCTGGTGCTTGTAGTCTGCCTTCCATGCATTTTGCCCTGAGAGAGGAGAGAATGAAAAATGACTTTTTGTTAAATAATTAAAAAGTGCATTTGCAATGCATATTTTTGAGCCAATGGCTGTAGTTTTCATAGTCATCTCTGCTCCAGGTTGAGAAGTCTCTGGTGGTACTTGTGGACCTCAGTCCCAAGTCAGGGCAATGTGAAGGGGCAGGTTTATTCATCACCAACTCAGGAGAAGAGATTGAAACCCTAATGTCAAGCTCTATGTATGCTTGATCAAGGGGTCTGTTAATTAGTCTTTCTTTTTTGACAAGGGACACAAAAAAAGCTGCACACTAGGTTAAATCCAGACAGTGAGAAATTTACCATTCAAGTATAACAAGAAGTAAATTATAATGACGATTCCTGTATAAATCATGATAGCCCACAATTTCAGTTGCTTAACACACTGGAAATTTGTTACACACAAAATGTGCTTCTCTGCAGTGATGTGGCAATCCAGGCTTCTTTGTGTGACTGTGCCATCTTAACCCAAAGTCTTTATGACAATCATTGAGGAAAGCAGAGAAGGCATAGAAATCTCACACTTAGTCCTGTATGCTTCAGCATGGCAGTGACTCACATAGTTTCTACTCATAGATCACTGGCTAGGATGAGTCACATGGCATATATTCTTTTGTGTGCCTGAAAGGAGAGGGGAAATGTGTATTTGTGGGCACAAGTAATGTCTGTCATTGAGAAAAAAAATCATAGAATTTCAGAAATAAGAGCACTAAGGAAAGGAAAGGTTAATGGAATTATACTTTTATAAGATGCTTACATGATTCTTAAAGTAATATTATATTATTTGAACATAAACTTTCCAAAACATAAAGATTCATCTTGTAAACTCTAGAGCAATCACATAATTAATACTTTCTAGCTCTTTCTGGATGTGTTTATATATATGTGTGTGTATATATAAAATATATATATATTTAGTGAGACAACATTATCATATTTTAGTTCTTTAGATGTGATTTCCTTTAGTTCTTTGGCCATATTTTATTTTTTTATTTATTTATTTTTTAAATATACTTTTGACTTTTTTTTTTTTTAAAGATTTTATTTATTTATTTGACAGAGATAGAGACAGCCAGCGAGAGAGGG
>NW_023246091.1:0-2072 GCF_002007445.2 Ailuropoda melanoleuca | reverse complement strand
GACCAGTAACAGGCAGAGGAGAACACATGACTGCCCAGGCTGGACGGAGTCGAGGCAGCCTGAGGACGGAGGCAGGAGAGGCAGCGGGGAGCCCTCGTGGAGCAGGGGGTGGGGGCGGGGCCCAGCACTTCACCTTCTGGGGACACTTTTGGGGAGGAAGGTAGTTGCTGCTTGCGTGGCCTGCATTTGAACACACCCGGT
Source organism: Ailuropoda melanoleuca (assembly GCF_002007445.2). Lineage (NCBI taxonomy): Eukaryota > Metazoa > Chordata > Mammalia > Carnivora > Ursidae > Ailuropoda > Ailuropoda melanoleuca. Next base: position 1,871 of record NW_023246091.1, on the reverse strand, counting down.
TATAAAGGGCGGTGCTGGTGGCAGTCATGATGCCACTTATGGGCCACAGGGCGTGCTCGCTTCTGTGTCTGACTGTGGGACACACCCCATTCATAAACTTCTCTCTTGGCACACTGGGCCCTGTGCCTAAGTGCTGCTGGATGGCTGCTTTTCCAGAGGCAGCGTTTTTGGCAGAACTTCTGTGGGAGCTCTCAGCGTCTCTGTGCCTCCCACCCTCGTCCTTCGGGGTGCACACTAAAGTCTCGTTCACTGTCACAGACCAGGTTTGCTTTGGTGTCACTGACCATCCAGCCCAGACATCTGGGCCAGACCCCAGGCAGTCAGGGAAGCGTGTCCTTGGTGAGCAGAATGGATGGAAACATGGTCTCTGGCCTGAGAGAATTTGGTTCTCTTTTGCAGAGAAGACAGTGCATAGAATACAGTTGTGCCATCTCTACGGTAACACAGGCATGGTGTCGGGATGGCGAAATCAATAGCCTCCTCTTCCGAGAGCGCTGCTGTAAACCCCGTCCTGCTTCCTCCCACACGGAAGGAAAAGAGATCACTTTGCCCCATTTCAGCCCTTCATTCCATCGCAAAGGACTTCAGGCTGGGAATGAGACACACACCGTAATGGCTACAGTCCTTTTGAATTCCAAGCATACTTGGAAATGTCCACTTCTTCCGAAAGTCGCAGCTCTTATCTGTGAAGCACGTGCTGTTCTGTTAGACAAGAATTCAAGGGAAACAGCCCACCTCAGAGTTACCTCATCATTTGGCCACAATAAACCAAGAATCATGGAAGATAGCAAACACTTTCTACCTCAGATGGACACTTCATCGTGAGTTACAAAACCATTTTAATTTTGCGGCAGCCCATTAAATTTTGGCACCTGGTAAATATTGCTTGATGTCATTATCATCAACACCTGCTGTCTGTGGGCTCCGTCTGCCGAGGAGGAGACACACTTGCCTAAATTAATTGGAGGGAAATGATGAAAGGCAGCTGTTCTCAGCGCTGGGCCCCGGGAAATGAGCCGTTCTTGGCTGTATGCATCGCTCCCCACTCCCCAGGAGGGCCTCGGCCTCAGGATGCCAGTGCTCAGAGCCCCTGAGAGCACCGCGCTCGCACAGGTAGAGAGCATCTGGGAGGGTGCCGATACCTGGGCCTGCAGCTGCGACACAGACATTTAACACAGTTCGACGTCAGTGAAACCAACCTCCACTGAGACACTGCGGTTCATGAGAGCTGAGACACTGGTTTCTCCTACATCTTTTCTCTTTCTAGTGTATCTGAAGGAAAAATAGGCCTGTCGCCTGCAGGAAGGCTTGGATCCGACCAGCTTCAAGGGTTGGATCTCAGGGGGGAGGCCAGAGTCATGAGTCAACCAAGGTGGGATGGGCTCTCTGCCTGGCACTCTTCCAGGAAGGCATTTGCAGAGATGGTGAGAACTAGGTATGCCTCCTAACTTTTGGAAAAAAAATAATTCACAGCAGGTGACCCTGGTCAGGCAGACATAGAAATCGCCTTTATTTAAAAACAGAGGACACACCAGGAAGGGAGAGGAGGAGCCATCTGGTCCCGCTTTCCCCCGGACCTAAAGGGGTCACAGCTGGACAAGAGCCCATGTGGCTTCAAGGGCAGCAGGAGGAAGGCACACCTGCTCCGCCGCGCACAGCGTGGGTGAGGGGACAAGCGCGCCGTGGGGCAAGCTGACAGGGCTGTCAGCAGCGGTGGCCGGGGAACTCCCCTAAGATCCCGGGAGCCCCACTCGGACCCCCTGGATGGGAGCCCTGGGGCTGCGGCATCAGAGATGCGGGGCCTGTCCTCTTAGGAAGGGAAGGGCAGCGTGTATCCAGGGCCTTGGACTGAGCTGTGCACAGAGACTCAT
>NW_023246090.1:0-2807 GCF_002007445.2 Ailuropoda melanoleuca | reverse complement strand
AACCTATAAACTACCAAGACTGAAACAGGAAGAAATTGATTTTTTAAACAGGCCAATTAATTATGAAGTGATTGAATCAGTGATAAACAACCTTCCAAAAAACAAAACTCCAGGCCTGGACGGTTTTCCTGGGGAATTCTACCAAACATTCAAAGAAGAAATAATACCTATTCTCCTAAAGCTATTTCAAAAAATAGAAACAGAAGGAAAGCTACCAAACTCATTCTATGAGGCTAATATTACCTTGATCCCCAAACCAGGCAAAGACCCCCTCAAAAAGGAGAATTACAGACCGATTTCTCTAATGAATATGGATGCCAAAATCCTCAACAAGATCCTTGCTAATAGAATCCAACAGTACATTAAAAGGATTATCCATCATGACCAAGTCGGATTCATCCCTGGGATGCAAGGGTGGTTCAACATTCACAAATCGATCGGTGTCTTAGATTTTATCCAGAAAAAAAAATTAAAAAATCATATGATTCTCTCAATAGATGTAGAAAAAGCATTTAACAAAATACAGCATCCTTTCCTGATTAAAACCCTTCAGAGTGTAGGAATAGAGGGTACATTTCTCAATCTCATAAAAGCCATCTATGAAAAGCCTACTGCAAGCATTATTCTCAATGGGGAAAAGCTGGAAGCCTTTCCCTTAAGATCAGGAACACGACAAGGATGCCCACTCTCGCCACTATTATTCAACATAGTACTAGAAGTCCTTGCAACAGCAATCAGAAGACAAAAAGGGATCAAAGGTATCCAAATCGGCAAAGAAGAAGTCAAACTGTCTCTCTTCACAGATGACATGATACTCTATATGGAAAACCCAAAAGAATCCACTGCCAAACTATTAGAAGTTATACAGAAATTTAGTAAGGTGGCAGGATACAAAATCAATGCCCAGAAATCAGTTGCATTTCTATACACGAATAACGAGACTGAAGAAAGAGAAATTAGGAAGAAAGAGAAATTAGGGAATCCATCCCATTTACAATAGCACCAAAAACCATACGTTACCTTGGAATTAAAGGATCTATATTCTAGAAACTAAAATCACTCTTAAAAGACATTGAGGAAGACACAAAAAGATGGAAAAATATTCCATGCTCATGGATTGGAAGAATTAACATAGTTAAAATGTCCATACTACCCAGAGCAATCTACACTTTCAATGCTATCCCGATCAAAATACCGAGGACATTTTTCAAAGAACTGGAACAAATAGTCCTTAAATTTGTATGGAACCAGAAAAGGCCCCGAATCTCCAAGGAACTGTTGAAAAGGAAAAACAAAGCTGGGGGCATCACAATGCCGGATTTCGAGCTGTACTACAAAGCTGTGATCACAAAGACAGCATGGTACTGGCACAAAAATAGACACATAGACCAATGGAACAGAATAGAGAACCCAGAAATGGACCCTTGGCTCTTTGAGCAACTAATCCTTGNAAGAATTAACATAGTTAAAATGTCCATACTACCCAGAGCAATCTACACTTTCAATGCTATCCCGATCAAAATACCGAGGACATTTTTCAAAGAACTGGAACAAATAGTCCTTAAATTTGTATGGAACCAGAAAAGGCCCCGAATCTCCAAGGAACTGTTGAAAAGGAAAAACAAAGCTGGGGGCATCACAATGCCGGATTTCGAGCTGTACTACAAAGCTGTGATCACAAAGACAGCATGGTACTGGCACAAAAACAGACACATCGACCAATGGAACAGAATAGAGAACCCAGAAATGGACCCTCGGCTCTTTGGGCAACTAATCTTTGATAAAGCAGGAAAAAACATCCGGTGGAAAAAAGACAGTCTCTTCAATAAATGGTGCTGGGAAAATTGGACAGCTACATGCAAAAGAATGAAACTTGACCACTCTCTCACACCATACACAAAAATAAACTCCAAATGGATGAAAGACCTCAATGTGAGACAGGGATCTATCAAAATCCTAGAGGAGAACATAGGCAACAACTTCTATGACATCGGCCAGAGCAACCTTTTTCACGACACATCTCCAAAGGCAAGAGAAATAAAAGATAAAATGAACTTATGGGACTTTATCAGGATAAAGAGCTTCTGCACAGCCAAGGAAACAGTCAAAAAAACTAAGAGACAGCCCACGGAATGGGAGAATATATTTGCAAAGGACACCACAGATAAAGGACTGGTATCCAAGATCTACAAAGAACTTCTCAAACTCAATACACGAGAAACAAATAAACAAATCATAAAATGGGCAGAAGATATGAACAGACACTTTTCCAATGAAGACATACAAATGGCTAACAGACACATGAAAAAATGTTCAAAATCAATAGCCATCAGGGAAATTCAAATCAAAACCACACTGAGATACCACCTTACGCCAGTTAGAATGGCAGAATAGACAAGGCAAGAAACAACAATTGGTTGGAGAGGATGTGGAGAAAGGGGATCCCTCCTACATTGTTGGTGGGAATGCAAGTTGGTACAGCCACTCTGGAAAACAGTGTGGAGGTCCCTTAAAAAGTTAAAAATTGAACTACCCTATGACCCAGCCATTGCACTACTGGGTGTTTACCCCAAAGATACAGACGTAGTAAAGANATTTACCCCAAAGATACAGATGTAGTGAAGAGAAAGGCCATATGCACCCCAATGTTCATAGCAGCATTGTCCACAATAGCTAAATTGTGGAAGGGGCCGAGATGCCCTTCAACAGATGACTGGATTAAGAAGCTGTGGTCCAGTCCAAAAACAAAGAGAAAGGACTGAGATTATTAAAATCATAACTGAAAACGGAGAGGTCACGACCAGCAC
>NW_023246089.1:0-2072 GCF_002007445.2 Ailuropoda melanoleuca | reverse complement strand
TTTTTTTTTTTTTTTTTCTTTCCTCAGAGTAAATCCACACAAGACACCAACCATGGGAAAAAAAAAAAACAAAAAACACCTGGAGCTCAATATTTTTCTGTGCCTTGTTTGGTCTTGGGTTTTTGTCAGCTAACCACTTCTTTCACTACTTATCCACACATGTTAAAGGGGCTGGGAGTAGAGCAAGCTACATTCTAAAAAGGCTTTTATCTAAAGAGATGCTTAAGTCCAAGCAGGAGTGAGATAAAAAGATAGAATTGCATAGTGATGGCTGCCAAATCTGACTGCGTATTCAAGTCACCTTGGACGTTTTTATGAATTTTTGATGCCCATGTTGCACTTTAGCTGATTAAGTTAAAATTTGGGGGTTAGGTTCCAGGCTCCAGGTTTCAGTGGTTTATTAGGTGATTCTAGTATGTAGCTAGCATTGACAGTGATTTTCTAGTCTAGTAGGTTCCATGCAAAAGTTTTAGTTTATATATTCTTAAGTCCATTGAATACCCCTTTCTGTGTAGAACATCACAGCAGACTTTATCAACACCACTGCCAGACGTATCTTATGTATCTAGAAGACGCTTTTAAGAGACAAACATTTGGACACAATCCAAATGTCCATTAACTGGTAAACAGATAAACAAAGTATGTTATATCTGTATAATGGAATGTTATTTGACAATAAACAGAATGATATGCTGATGTATGTTATACGTACATGAACTTTAAACACATTTTGTTAAGTAAAAGAAACCAATAACCAAAAACTACATATTGTAAAAATTCATCCTAAATGTCCAGAAAAGGCAAATAAATAGAACAATTGTTTTGGGTTAATGGACATGTTCTAAAAATGGATTTTATGATACTTGCACAACCCTATAAATTTACTAATGGTCATTGAATTGCACCCTTCATTTAGGCATATTTTGTGCATCTAATCTATACCTTGATATAGCTGTTAAAAAAAAGATTACCGTTTTCCATTATTTCTGGAGATCTTTATTACATTAATATAATTTTAAATTATGTTTTTGGGGAAGTAAAGGATGACTTTTGTGTAAAAGATAAATGTTTTAGATAACAGACTTTTTTATATTTCCATTTGAAACTAGTTTTTATAATATTTTTTATTTGTATTTTGCTCATTTAAAAAAAATCTAAAAGTAGAAGAACACTAAAAATTGGAAAACGGGGGTAACATGATCACCAAGCAAATGTAAAATTCCGGGATCATTCTAAAATGCTAATGTCAACTCTGATGAAGAGGAAATAAGAATAAGGCAGCTACTTTTTCATATGTAATAATATAACTAAAGTCACAAATTAAAATACCGTTTTTCCCCATATATGTTAATTTTCCAATTTTGAGGTTCTAGGATGGGTATTCTAAATTTATATATTAGATGGGATATGGATTCATGGGTTCAGTATACCTAAATTATTCAAACACTGAAGAATAAAGCCAGCTGTGGAAAACAATAAAACAGTATCTACAGATTAGATTATTTTGTTAATTTGTCATCCATTTAATCTGTAGTAGTTGGAAAGGTGTTTGCAAGAGCTATCCAATTTTTGCAGGGTACAGTTAGAGCTAATCTAGGTGACAATGAAAGTGAGCAAGTGATATGCTTTAGAAGGGCAGAAATATCAAAGAATGTATTGTAAAAATGTGATGTAACTATTGTGGTAAAATTAAAATAATAGTTGCACTGGTGTAAGTCACTCTCCTATTGGATAATAGACATCCTGCACATTGAGAACCAGTGCTGTCCTGAATCCTTGGCTGAATTAAATTCGGAGCTGAGTGAGAAGCTGTGGACTTTGGCTAAAGAATAAATTGTGAGTTCTTTAACATAGGAGATGACCAGAGATAAGCTAATCTATGAGAGGGAAATTGTCGAGTGTTATGGGAAGGAAATTATTCATGTATTTCCTGGGGCTAAATTTTCTGGGTAATGCACATCTAAATGTCACTTAGAGCAAACATTTAATGATTAGGAAGTTGACAAAGACATTACACGTATGAGAGTTTGCACTCTGATCATTTCAGAGAGGACTGTGTTTACTTGGAAACT
>NW_023246088.1:0-2071 GCF_002007445.2 Ailuropoda melanoleuca | reverse complement strand
TGTTTCAAGGACTTGTCAATGGGCTGTAGGTAGTAAGGAAATTTAATAATTTTTCTTCTGCCTTTGTTTCCACATCAGAATCAATATCTACATTTCGTGAAAAACTGGAGGAATGTATAAGATAACAGAAGGGAGAGATGGAGGCAATTTTAGAAAGAAATTACATTATAGTGACTCAGAATGAGAAGTTTAAGTAGTAGAACTTTATTGAAGGATGTGGTCATGTTCTTCTAATGGAAACCATTGAATGGCAAAACGAGAAGAGTTTCTCTGTCTCAGAAAAAAGTAGTTTTGAGTACAATAAGTATGATGTAAATCTCTGTTACTTACTAACCAAATAAGCCTATCACAAAATTCCACCTCTGTATATCTCAGTTTCCTCAATCATAATAAAAACTAAAATATTTTACAAGCCTACTCCTGTAACAAAAAAAAATATGATAATGGATGCAAAGTGCTTTGTTAATTATAAGACATTATTATGCAACTGTAAAGGATCATTACTTAATTCTCAATGCGCTGGGGAACACTTGAAAAATTTTGAGATGCTAAAAAGTATCATAAACTCATTTTAGAAATATTTATTGGGCAAACTTGGAGGGAGATAAAATGAAAGCAACAAGTTTACTGCAGTGGTTCAATGAGAGATAAGGAGAAATAAAACACAGCTTTTTACATTTAAGGGATACATTGGATTGAATTTTAGCAAAGGATTAGAAATGAAACAAAAAAAGGAGAAGACAAAAATGACTCCAGGGTTTCAACTTTGATGAGGATGGTATCATTAATAGTGAAAGCCATGAATGAAGAGTTTAGAAGAAAGATTGAATTTGATTTTGAAATGCAGATTTAAGGATTCCGTGAGACATTCAGGCAAAAAATGCACAGCAAAGATTGAAAATAAAGCATGATGGAGGATCTGGGAAAGAGATAAAGATTTGGGAATCTTTTATTAATTATTTATTGGTTTCAGTTGACGACACGATAGAAATGAATGTAGACAGTGTTAAAAAAAATGAAGGTGCATGAATAGGGCCAAGGTGATGTTGATAAAGTTCTAATTGGTAGCATATACATTTGAGATTAGAAAATAAAGTCATCTGTTGAGAGTGAGAGTTTATGAATAATACTGAGACCTGCAGATTATCTACTAAGTATGCCAGATGATGTCAGTCAACCAAAGATAGGTAATAATATTATAAATAGCTATGTGAGTCTGGCTCAGTTTCTTCTCGAAATCCCTGTCTTCCTTTAAGAATGTGCTTTATCCCATCCTAGTCAGTTGAGTCTCCTATAAAACTACCACAGGCTGGATAGTTTATACAACAGAGGACAGCAAAAAAGAGCCCTAGTCCCTTTTTCTTCTTGCAAGGACACTCTGATCTCATCATAGAGGCTCTATCCTCTTGACCTTATCTAAACCTAATTACCTCTCAAAGGCGTACTCACTAATACCATCTCATTGAAGGTTAGACTTTCAACCTGTGAATTTGGGGGAGACAAAAACATATCTGCATTTGTGAGACTGCCATTCAAAGCATATTGATGTTCTAACAAGAGGGGTAAGATTTCTAGGTTTGTTTATTGTGGTAGGCAGAAAAATTGTCCTCAAAAGATGTCCATGTTCTAATTTCTGGAACCTTATGAATATGCTTCTTTGTATAACAAAAAGGACATTTATTTCATGTGTAATTAAATTAAGGATCTTGAAATAAAATTTGAGTTTCTTTTAATAAAATTTGAGTTGACTTTATGTCCATTGTAACTGAAAAATCCTAGACCAATACGTAGGACAAAAGATATAAGATGTCTCAAAAGGAAAATAGTGGAACTGGAATTAAGAGGTGTGAAGCATGTTAAGAAAATGTAAAGTTAGCAAGCAGGTTGAAGTTTCTGAAATTGATATTATGGGATAGGAGAAAGAAAAATTAGAAAACAAGTATTAAATAATTAAATTAGGTAGCAGTAGATTAAAGATTGGTAGATGGTTGAGAAAAGTAAAAAAAATATTAGAGGGGCACTTAGGTGGCTCAGTCAGATAAGTGTCTGCCTTCAGCTCAGGTCATGATCC
>NW_023246087.1:0-2071 GCF_002007445.2 Ailuropoda melanoleuca | reverse complement strand
AGGGCTGGGGTGACTTCTCCCTGTTGCCCACCCCGTGGCTGATGCTGTGACCTAATGGCAGCTCTCCTTCCCACCCCACTTACCCCGACTTCGAGATCCTCCCAAGCTACTGTACTCTGTGGAGATCTGATGAACTGCGCGGGGCTGAGAGAGGAAACCTCTCTGCTCTTCCTGCCTCGGGACTTGGCTCTGTGCGCAGGCCCTGGGAGACGGGCCGAGGTGGCTGCGGAGACCGGAATCTTGCACGACTGGGGGAGGGGGACTCACCAGAGACATTGCTGGCCAGGGACAGGCTCTCGCAGTGCTGGTCCTGGAAGGAGGCGGAGATGGGGTTCAGCCCCAGAAGGAGCAGGGCCTGTGGGTAAAGGGAGGCGAGGGATAGGGTTAGACTGTGCTGTGAGCTTCCCGCTTCCCCTCGCTTCCCCTCCCCCCACGTCCTCTGTGTCTGGAAGGTCTGGAGCTGCCCTGCTCTAGAAGGGCTTGGAAGGGAGGCAGGTAACCACAGCAAGAGCCTAGGTTCCCAGGACAATGGTGAACCTTCTCCCTGAGGGCTGGGGCCTGGAGGCTGTGCCTAAGGAAGCCACCTCCATCCCCCTGGGATCCCAAGGATGGCTCAGCTGTGTCCCAACACGCACGCGCTCACGCACACACACACACCTGGCCACCTGCCCAAGCACTCATAGACGTCCTTCAATAGCGCACCTGCTGGCCTCCCCCCTGAGCTGCAGGTGCTCGGAGGGCTCTCACCTCCACCCAGCTAATTACCAGTCACTACGGATTCTGCCTCATCTTTCACCAAGCCCTTTTATATCTGCCACGGCACTCACTTCTCCCTGGGGCTGCGGCGGCTGTCCCTGGTGCAGATGAGGATTGGAGGCCCACAGAGATGAAGGGGTACATGTGTCTGGAAAGATGCCTGCCCTGCTCCAGGGAGAACTTTTGCCCTTTACCCTCCCGGGGGCTCCATGTCCCTCTGATTCCAGAATTTCAGCCCACGTGGGAGGAGAGTGGTAGGGGCTCCTTCAACTAACACCGTCACACAATCACGTCATCCCCCTCCCTTGAGGTCGCCAGCCCACCCCCGCTACAGATTTAGAGTCAAAAGAGCGCTGGCATCCAGCCGTGGTTTCGCTGTGTTGCCCTGGGCAGGTTACTTGACCTCTCTGGGTCTGTTTCCTCACATGGAAACGGTCCTCCCTCCCGGGTTCCCACGATGGCTGTGTGTAGAAGTCCTTCGCAGGTAGCACAGTGTGCCCCACAAGGACGGGCATCTGGCTTTGTTCACGGCACTCAAATTTGCTGACTACCTTCATGAATCGCATTGCGTTTCAGGTCTACCACGGGCACGCGATAGGTCATGTTGACTGCTTTGAACTTGGTGATTTTTATTTAGTCATAGGTTAGAGGCAAGGCAGTGGTTTCCCCTGGGAGTTGATGTTCAAGGGGATAAGAAGCACGTGGGGGGCTGGGGCACGGAGGGGGCATTGAAACCAGCCCCTCCTTCCATTTGTGGGGACGTGGGTGCCGATGACCATCAAAGCTCTGTCTGCCTGACCTGGCCCCCAAGGCAGTGAGCCTCACGGAAGGCTGCTATCCACCTCACCACCCCTGCCCCCTGCTCTTTCTTCCTGGGGTCTCCTGCCTGGGACCCTCTCCTGGGCTGTCCAGCGATGAGATCTCAGCCCCAGTCCATTTCCAGTCTGCAACCTTCACTACAGAACTTCAGAAACAGACAGGTAGATCTAGAAGCTGTCTTAGCCACTCCCAGAGGGGAACTGAGATGGGGAGAGAGCTAGGGCAGCTCCCATGACAGCAGGTCTCTATTTTAGGCTAAAGCCGGGCTAGCAACACACAGCCTTCATGCGCAGCTTTCTGGGACTAGGGTGAGGAAAGCAAGGCACTCACCTCTGGTCCAAAATCTCAAGGGGTGCCAAAAAGACACATAATATTTTAATGCAGTATTTTTTAAAACTCTAAATTAATGCAAAAAAATCTACAATGAACAAAATATCAAAAACTTTTTTAAAAAGACAGGCTCTAGGGGCTCAGTTGTTAAACGTCTGCCTTCGGC
>NW_023246086.1:0-2071 GCF_002007445.2 Ailuropoda melanoleuca | reverse complement strand
GAAAATAACTCTGATTTTCAGTCCAGGGCAAAGTCCTTTTTTTAAAGTTTCTGGTCAGGTAGGAGCTCAGCAAATATGTAAGGACTAAAAGCATGTAAGACATCAAGAGTGATTTTGCAAATCCTGGCAGAGTGGGAACTCTCTTTTTCCCTTCAAGTAAAAGGTGCACTCATTGCTGCAGTTCCAGAGTTACAATAAATGAGGAAGAAATGCTCCTTGTTTGACTGACTGTATAAGAGAACTAAATACCCCATTTTGGAAACTGGAATAGTCATGTTAACTTGTCAGATAAGGGCTAGTGATCAAGACATGGGTCTTTAGCTCACTCTCCTATATTAGTTATCGGTCACGCACAGCCCACCTGCTACAGAATACGAGGTGGCACGTGAAGCACAGTGTAAGGCGCTACTGGAAGAGAACTCAGTTTCCTTTTGAAAGAGTCATCTTTTATTTTGTATTATGTATTTGTAACTCTTTCTGTCCCACAGAGACAGAGAGAAAAGGTAAAGGGCACATGATAATTGGTGGCTTCTAAAAGACAAAAGTCAGCATATGAAAGACCTTGCCTATTTTGCTCACAGCAGGATTTCCAGTTTCTAGAATGGTGTTTGGCACACCGTACATGTTTGATTAATATTTATCAATGTCATTTTAGAAAGATGATGACAGACAAGGAAGTCTGAGGTTCCATTTTGTCAACTTTCCTTACAATCCTTAATTTCAAAGGGATGGAATGCAAGAGCATCTGACTAAAACAGATATGTGTCCCCAACACCTGAGTGACTGACCTCATATGGTGAGGTGGAACACAAAAACCAATTACAGAAATGAGTAGAAATGAGACAAGAAGAGAAATTGTAAACCTATCGAATGGCACTGATAATAATTTCAAAAGGCACTTTAAAATAAAATGGCAATAAATCTAAGATAAAGACAACTGATTTTTATTTATCTTATCTATGAATTGGCTAGAGTCATAGCCATCAAATTATTTTTCAAATATGTATCTCTGATTCTCCATTTGTAAAACAGGTGAAAATATGCATTGGGGATTGTTGGAGATTCCTCCCCCTTCCTTCTCTTTTTATTTAATCTGTATAATGAGCTCCAGGGCCTATGATTGTGAGCTGGGGATAACGACTAATCTCTTAGTTATTCAAAGAAGAAAGCTCTCCCTCCACAAACTGGAGCTCTGGAGAGTCCCAAGTTGAGATGAGGCACACACTTAATGCTGGTCCGTCTTTCAGGGCATGTGGTGGACAGAATTTGACAAAATTCGTTCAGAAAACCTTTGAGTACGGCAAACATGGTGCCCAAGCAAATACTATTTGGGAGGAAGGTGCTCCATTCTTGAGCAGTGGGACCAGCCCCTCTGACAAGCATTGTCCATTGTAGTTCACTACCTCTCTAAGTACTCACTACCTCTACAGGTGTTCACTGCCTCTACAAGTGGCATGTGGAAAGGAGGAAAGGGCAGGCAAGGTGAGGGAGACACTAAATCTTGCTCTTGGAGAGGTCTCTATGCCTAGAGAGGCCACTGAGCAGGAAACAAAAGGAAGGCACTCCCCATCAAGGGCTGAAAAGGCTGGGCTCACACAGGAGACTGTGAGAGAGACTGGGAGGCTTCTTCTGCTAACACCTGGACAAAGAGGGAGAACAGGCAGCCAATAGATCTGGGAAAAGACAGAAAAGCAGCCGACCAAAAGACCGCCCCTTGCACCACCATCACAGGTGAATTGCTCCCCGGTGTGAGTTCCCAAGAGCAAACCACACCCCAGGCTGCCAGAGAAGGTGCTCAGAGCCAAGCAGCGGGGAGAGAAGCCCTAGAGCCCAGGGAACCTGATAGAAAACTATCCTCCTTCCAGACAAGATGCTCCAAATGTCTCGTGTTGGACACTCGGGAATACAAGACACAATGAGTATTTGAATAAATTACTTCATTCTCCCTCTTATACTGAATAGTGATTACTGATTTGCTACTTCTTAATTAAGCCTCTTTCATAAATTATCTTCTAAGTCAGTCCTATTGATGTATTTTGTTCAACAAATGCATGAATGAGAGAGACCCCCC
>NW_023246085.1:0-2071 GCF_002007445.2 Ailuropoda melanoleuca | reverse complement strand
TTGTGTTCCTTCTCTCGCTGGCTGTCTCTATCTCTGTCAAATAAATAAAATCTTAAAAAAAAAAAAAAGAATTTGCATCCGTATTTTAAAATTTTCACATCCATGGGGAAGACAATGGAAGCTACCGAAGAAGAGAAATCACCTAAAGTGACAGGAATTTGTAAGAAAAGAAGACCTAGAAAAAGTCACAAGCAGCTTTGGTATCTGAGAGCTGGGTAGAGGAGAAGGAATTGGCAAAGTTGGCAGAAAAGAAGCTGCGTGGGAGTAGCAAGATGAGCAGAGCCTGGGGTAAAGAAGAAGCCAAAGGGAGAGTGTTTTAAGGTGAAGCAACTGTCCATGTTGATCATGTTTCATTTTTGTTAGAAGTGAGAATTAAAAATAAAGAGGTTTTGAAGAAAATGCTATATATTACCAAGATCGAGGTAAAATCAAATGTTACCTATGAGAGCTATAAAAAAGTAGCATACAAGCATATATATCTTTTAAAAGTTTACAAGCATAGTTGAGAAATGAGCTATATATATAATGGCGTAGAAGGAAGAGGAGAATATAATTAGATTTGGGCATATAGGTTAGTTCAAAGATGATTAAGAATTATCTCAGTCAGTTTGGTTGGAGGTGGGGCTTGAGCTGGAGTAGTTAGAATGGCAGAGAGCAAGATCGGGATAGAAGAATGGCTGTAGGAATGAAATGCATGGAGACAAATGGCAGTTGGAGCCTAGGGAGTTAATATTATCACCAAGGACAAATATAATACTACAAGGAATAAAGATTTGCAGGGAATTGAAGAACCTAGAGGAGATCACCTAAGGGAAGACTTGAAGACAAGGTAGTCTGCACAGTAGTCTATTGAGTAGCTGAAGGATTAAAAAAAAAAAAAAGACTGGAAAGAATTGAAACGTGAAATTTTACGAAGCGGTTATCCACACTATCCAAAGCTAGTCTGCACTAGTGAGAGATGCTTTATTTCTAGAAAGTTGTTTTAAGCATTTCCATATCAAATATATTTATTAATAAATTCTATTGCTAATGAACCATTAAGTCTGAACATTACAAGACCAAAGATTTGGTTTTTCTCATGGCAGTTTTGTAGGATCCAAATTTTCCATGTAATCATTCAGCCCTTTAATTGTGCATGCATAAATTTTTACAACCTTTCTAGCTAGTGCTAATCTTAACTTTCCATTCATTTTAACTGTGAAAAAAGTCAAATATTAATTTTTCTAAGTCTAGCATTTCCCCATGTATTCCATTCTTCTTCTAGATGTCAGAACTAATCTTACCGTCCTTAAGTTTAGCTCACGACTGGGCTATGATCCCACAATTTGTCTGGCCAGGAAAACTCCAAATTCATTGGCTACTTTTCAAAAGATCAACAGATGTTCCTGCTAAGATTGTTTGTTCGTCTCCTGAGTCAAAAGGCATCCAACAGAGACAGAATTAACAGCATACTAGATTTTTAAACCACAGCCTAATGCAAAAGAGAAAGAAAATGATTCCTAAGAAGGTAAAGAAACACAAGTCCTTTGAGTAAAGGCTTATCCATACAATATTTTTCTTAAAGTTAAATTTTAACATCTAAAGAGATACACTACTGTATTTGTACCAACCGGAGCAACAATTTTCAATTTACATTGGCCTTTGGAATTCTCACACCAATAGTCCTGAAAATCATAATAGCTTAAATGATTCAGGTGCTAGCCTAATTATTATATTGATTAAGCCATTTGGTTTTGAGTGATTCTAAACCATACCTTTTTAGAGAGCATGGATTTTCTTTGGAAACAATAGTGCAAGAGAAACCTTAAGATTATTTGCTCCCTGCAATCAAAAATACCTTCAGTGTCTGCTAAACTTACTGTAATATGTTATAGTGGATGGTCAGCCAGATAATTTTTTAATGTATCTATTCATCTCATTTATGAAATACATATATTATCAGAATTTGTTTTTTAATATTAGAAGCAGTAATGTTGCTCCAAAGTTTTAAAAAGTAGCAGAAGGCTGGGGCGCCTGGGTGGCACAGCGGTTAAGCGTCTGCCTTCGGCTCAGGGCGTGATCCCGGCGTTAT
>NW_023246084.1:0-2070 GCF_002007445.2 Ailuropoda melanoleuca | reverse complement strand
GAGCCTGACGTGGGGCTCGATCCCATAACGCCAGGATCACGCCCTGAGCTGAAGGCAGATGCTTAACCGCTCTGCCACCCAGGCGCCCCTCCATTGGGTGTTCTTGTCAGTCTTGTTGAAATCAGTTGACCATAGATGCATGAATTTATTTCTGGATTCCTAATTCTATTTCATGGATCTATATGTCTATCTTTATGCCAGTGTTATACTATTTTGATTACTATAGCATTGTAGTAAGTTTTGAAATCAGGAAATGCAAGTGGTCCAACTTTGTTCTTTTTCAAGATTGTTTTGGCTATTCAGGGTCCCTTGTAATTTCATATGAATTTTAGGATCAGCTTTTCCATTTCTTCACTGAGTCAAAAGCTCTGAAGTTAAGGCCCAGATATCTGCTGTTTAAATTTTTTTTAAGGTTTTATTTTTTTAAGTCATCTCTATATCCAATGTGGGGCTTGAACTTACAACCGTGAGATCAAGAGTCAGATGCTTCGCTGACTGACCAGCCAGGCGCCCCTTTAAATTTTTTTTCATTATGGTAAACACATATAAAATCTATCATCTTAATAATTTCTAAGTTTACAGTTCAATAATGTTAAGTAAATTCACACTGTTGTGCAACTAATCTTTAGAACTTTTTCATCTTGCAAAACTGAAGCTCTTATACCCACTAAGCAAAAACTCCCTATATTTCCCTTCCCACAACCCTTGGCATCTATCCTTCTATTTCCAGTCTGTATAAATTTGACTACCCTAGGTATCTTATCTATATAATATCATACAGTATTCTTTGTTCTGTGACTGGCTTATTTCACTTAGGTTCATCCCTGTTGTAGCATGTGTCAGAATTTCCTTCCTTTTTAAGGTTGAATAACATTCCATCATATGTATAGACCATGTTTTGTTTAGTCATTCATCCATCAATGAACATTTGCTTCTACTTTTTTGGCTGTTGTGAATGGTGTTGCTATGAACATGGGTGTACAATGATCTCTGAGACCCTAACCCTGTTTTCAGTTCTTCTGGGTGTATACCCAGAAGTGAAATTGCTGGATCATATGGTAATTCTATTTTTAATTTTTGGAGAAACCACCATACTGTTTACCAAAGTGGCCATTTTACATTCCCACCAACAGTACACAAGGGTTCCAATTTCTCCACATCCTTGTCAATGCTTGTTATTTTCTGTTATTTGGTTTTATCGTGTGAGGTGATATCTCATTGTTATTTTGATTTGTATAGGAATTTGCTTTTTAAAAATAAACTTTTTACTTTGGAATAATCTTAGATTGGCAGAAAAGTTGCAAAGATAGTAGAGAGAGTTCCTGTATATCTTTCATTCAGTTTGGTTTCCCCTGATATTATCATCTTACATTAGCATGGTAGTTTGTCAACACTGGAAATCTGTTTTGTAATAAGTGTGCGTGGGTGGCGCACACACGTGCGCGCGCGCACACACACACACAGTGATTCTTATATGCACTAAAGTTTGAGAGCCAGTGATATAGGGGTCAGGAAAGTCCTTCCAGGGACTACATTTCCGCTGTTATTTGAAAGATGCATATAAATGAGTAAAGGGAATGGGGTGTGATCCAGGCAGAGGGAACAAATTGTGCTAAAGCCTGGAGGTAGTAATGAACTTGGAGCATCTGAGGATAATCAAAATAGTAATAATAGTAATTTATTGACACCATCTGCCAAGCACTGGTAAGCACTTTAGAACATCATTTAACTTAATTTTTCACAACACTTCTATAAAGTGGGGGACACTATCGTCTCCATTTTATAGATGAGATAACTGAGACTTGAAGGAGAGAAGTAACTTGCCCAAGGCAACCCAACTATAAAGTGGCAAAGGGAAAATTTGAACTCAGATCTTTCGTTTCCAATTTCTTTTCTCCCACCAGCCCCAGTAAAGTTTAATCATGTGCTTGCAGCAAGAAGCAAAACATCAAACGCATGCCTTTTTCTCCCTCGATCTAGTATTTCCACATTCTTTCCCAAGCTATTCATTCTTTAAGGCCCAGAGAAGTCTTCCCATTCCAAAGCTGTTCCTTACAGTTATTCTCTCAC
>NW_023246083.1:0-2070 GCF_002007445.2 Ailuropoda melanoleuca | reverse complement strand
TTTTTTTTTTTTTTTTTTTTTTTTTGGCAAACATGTAAGTCTTTACTTAACAATTTTATAATGCCACGGCTATTTTCATTCTCCAGAAACAACAAAAAACTCTTAAGGTTTCAATTAGCATCTATCTGTAGGCAGGTAATTCTAAAAATCTAAAAATGATCTTCTAAGCACTATATGACAAGTATCAGACATCTGGAAATACCTAGCACTATAATAAGCTATCAACCTAGTATTTTAGTGTGTTAAAATTAAATAGGTAAAGTCAATAACCATCACAAAGGTAGCAGAAAGGATATGAGAGTCATTAAGTTAGAGAAGTTTTGTGTAAATGGACTCATACCATATGTAGTACCTTTTTTTCCCTTGGCTTGATGGTTTTGAGATTCAATCATGTAAGCATGTATCAATACTTCATTCCTTTTTGTTGCTGAGTAATTTTCGTTTACATGGATGTGGTGTATATATTGTGACACAATTTTTAAAAAATTATTCACCAGTTGATAAATACTTAGGTTGTTTCCCATTTGGTATTATTACGAATAAGTCCACTACGAACAACAAAAAATTGTGTAGACATCTTTCATTTCTCTTGGAAAAATTTCAGGGAGTGGGAATGTTGAGTCATATGGTAAGTGTATGTTGACTTTTAAGAAAATGCCAAGCTGATTTCCAGGATGGCTGTGTCATTTTTTATTTATGCTTGCAACACGTAAGAGTTCCAATTGCTCCACATCCTCAGGAACACTTGGAATTATCATGTGCTGTTGTTGTTGTTTTTAATTTAGCCATTCTAATCAATGTGCAATGTTATCCCATTGTGGTTTTAACTTGCATTCCTCTGATAACAATGTTAATGACATTGAGCATATTTACAAGTGTTGTTGGCCATTCATGTATCTTCTTTGACGGAGTGTCTCCTTTGATCCTTTGTCTTTTTTTTCAGTTGGGTTGTCTTTTTTTTTTAAAGTTCTTTCTGTAAGTCCTTTTTGAAATATAATATTGTGCAAACTAAAAATTCAAAACTTTTACATAGTAATAGGAACAGTGCTAAGAATTTTGATGTATAATTTCCATTACTATCAAGTGACAAAATAACAAAGTAGAAATATATAAACATTTTTGGTTGGTCCCTTCCCAGTCATATACTTTCTTATTCTCATTCCTCCAGCTATTTTATGTGACAATTCGATGTGTTTCTCTCAGGTACATTCTGCTTCTTAAAAATACTTCCACGTATACTCACATCTTAAGTCAGAGTCTATCTCCTCTATCATTCCCCATTTCTCAGGAATGCATGGTTCACAATAAGTAATACTTAATGATTCAATGTACTAACTAAATTAATTAAAAAGAATTTTGCCCGGGGGCTCAAAAAGTCAATAGAGAGAGATTTTAAATAAAGTCAACAGAAAAGCCAAGTAATAAAACTCTGACATACAAAAAAAGTGATTCTGTAAGAATTTCAAATATTATTATGAGTAAGTACTACTATGCTTTCAATAATCTTTATAGTACAGTAGCTTCTGATCCTGAAGACTCATTTTAGGAATATAAAGTGTTGAGTAAGTAAATCAAACTGCCACTACTGAACACAACAGGCAGAAGTACGAGTCAAAAAACACAAGATAACAGTAAAAAATCAGTGACCTAATAAGGAAAATTCAGCAAACCAAAACTGAATATTCCACAGGAGAATTATTACTAAATTAAGAACTCAAGGGAAAACCCATGTTCTAAAGTGCCTAGAGTTACACTGTCCAATACAGTAGATACTAGGCACATGTGCCTGTTTATATATAAATTTCAAATAATTAAAATTCAAAATGCAGTTCCTCAGTTGAACTAGCCATATTTCAAATGTTTACTAGCCATATTGGACAGCACAGATTAAAAAAAAAAAATCTCATCACTGCAGAAATTCTATCACACACAGTGCTGGCCGAGGCTATTCAGCAGGCCCAACTAAAGAGCCTGAAGGAGTTTTCTTTTTTTTTCTTCATAACTTTTTTTTTTTTTTTTAAAGATTTTATTTATTTATTCGACAGAGATAGAGACAGCCAGCGAGAGAGG
>NW_023246082.1:0-2994 GCF_002007445.2 Ailuropoda melanoleuca | reverse complement strand
ATAGCTTGAAATCAGGCAACGTGATGCCCCCAGCTTTGTTTTTCCTTTTCAACAATTCCTTGGCAATTTGGAGCCTTTTCTGGTTCCACACAAATTTAAGGGCTGTTTAGCAGGGTATTTTCAAAGCTCTATCTAAGAAGAAAATGCATCCAAGGATGCTTTATCCAGCAAGGCTGTCATTCAGAATCGATGTAGAGATAAGGACCTTCCAGGATCGGCACAAAATGACCGAATTCATAACCACCAAACTGGCCCTACATGAGATATTACGGGGGTTCTATAAAAGTAAAAAGGCCCCAAGAGTGATACTGAACAGAAATTTACAATCTATAGAAACAAAAACTTCACAGGCAACATGACATCATTAAAATCATCTCTCTCAATATTCATTCTAGATGTGAATGGCCTAAATGCCCCCATAAAGCACCACAGGGTTGCAGATTGGATAAAAAGACATGACCCATCCATTTGCTGTCTACAGGAGACTCACTTTGAATCTAAAGATACATCCAGACTGGAAGTGAAGGGATGGAGAACCATTTTCATTTTTCATGCCAATGAACTTCTAAAGAAANCACGCAAATGGACCTCAAAAGAAAGCTGGGATAGCAATTCTCATATCAGACAGATTAGATTTTAAACTGCAGACTGTAGTTAGAGACACAGAAGGGCACTATATTATTCTTAAAGGATGTATCCAACAAGTGGATATGACAATTCTAAATATCTATGCCCCCAACAAGGGAGCAGCTAGATACACAAGCCAACTCTTAACCAGAATAAAGAGACACATAGATAATAATACATTAATAGTAGGGGACCTCAACACTCCACTCTCAGCAATAGACAGATCACCTAAGCAGAAAATCAACAAAGAAACAAGAGCTTTGAATTACATACTGGACCAGATGGACTTTATAGATATATACAGAACACTACACCCCAGAACAACAGAATACTCATTCTTTTGAATGCACATGGAACTTTCTCCAGAATAGACCATGTACTGGGTCACAAAACAGGTCTCAACTGATGCCAAAAGACTGAGATTATTCCCTGCATATTCTCAGACCACAATGCTTTGAAACTGGAACTCAAACACAAGGAAAAATTTGGAAGAAACTCAAACACTTGGAAACTAAGAACCATCCTGCTCAAGAATGATTGGGTAAAGCAGGGAATTAAAAATGAGCTTAAGCAATTTTTAGAAACCAATGAGAATGAAAATACATCGGTCCAAAACCTATGGGACACTGCAAAGGCAGTCCTAGGGGAGAAATACATAGCCATCCAAGCCTCACTAAAAAGAACAGAAAAATCTAAAATGCAGTTTTTATATTCTCACCTCAAGAAGCTGGAGCTGGAACAGAAGAACAGGTCTAACCCATGCACGAGAAGGCAGTTGATCAAGATTAGAACGGAGATCAATGAATTAGAAACCAGGAGCACAGTAGAGAAGATCAACAAAACTAGAAGCTGGTTCTTTGAAGGAATAAATAAGATCGATAAGCCACTGGCCAGACTTATTCAAAAGAATAGAGAAAGGACCCAAATTATTAAAATTATGAATGAAAGGGGAGACATCATGACCGACACCAAGGAAACAGAAAGAATCATTAGAAACTATTATCAACAACTATATGCCAATAAATTAAACAACCTGGAAGAAATGGATGCCTTCCTGGAAACCTATAAACTACCAAGACTGAAACAGGAAGAAATTGATTATTTAAACAGACCAATTAATTATGAAGAGATTGAAGCAGTGATCAAAAACCTCTCCGAAAACAAGAGTCCAGGGCCTGATGGATTCCCTGGGGAATTCTACCAAACACTCAAAGAAGAAATAATAACTATTTTCCTGAAGCTGTTTCAAAAAATAGAAACAGAAGGAAAGCTACCAAACTCATTCTATGAGGCCAGTATTACCTTGATCCCCAAACCAGGCAAAGACTCCATCAAAAAGGAGAATTACAGACCAATATCCCTGATGAATATGGATGCCAAAATTCTCAACAAGATCCTAGCTAATTGGATCCAACAGTAAATTAAAAGGATTATCCATCATGACCAAGTGGGATTCAAGGGTGGTTCAACATTCACAAATTGCTCAGTGTGATAGATCTTATCAACAAGAAAAGAGTCAAGAACCATATGACCCTCTCAATTGATGCAGAAAAAGCATTTGACAAAATACAGCATCCTTTCCTGATTAAAACCCTTCAGAGTGTAGGGATAGAGGGTACATTCCTCAATTTCATAAAAGCCATCTATGAAAAGCCCACAGCAAATATCATTCTCAATAGGGAGAGCCTTTCCCTTAAGATCAGGAACACAACAAGGATGCCCACTCTGGCCGTTATTATTCAACATAGTACTAGAAGTCTTTGCAACAGCAATCTGACAATAAAAAGGGATAAAAGGTATCGAAATCAGCAAAGAAGAAGTCAAACTGTCTCTCTTCACAGATGACGTGATACTCTATATGGAAAACCCAAAAGACTCCATCCCCAAATTACTAGAACTTATAGAGCATTTCAGTAATGTGGCGGGATACAAAATCAATGCTCAGAAATCAGTTGCATTTCTATACATGAACAATGAGACTGAAGAAAGAGAAATTAGGGAATCCATTCAATTTACAACAGCACCAAAAATCATACATTATCTCGGAATTAACTTAACCAGAGAGGTAAAGGATCTATATTCTAGAAACTACAGATCACTCTTGAAGGACATTGAAGAAGACACAAAAAGATGGAAAAACATTCCATGCTCATGGATTGGAAGAATAAAAATAGTTAAATGTCTATGCTACCCAGAGCAATCTACACTTTCAATGCCATCCTGATCAAAATACAATGACATTTTTCGAAGAACTGGAACAAACAGCCCTTAAATTTGTGTAGAACCAGAAAAGGCTCCAAATCGCCAAGGAATTGTTGAAAAGGAAAAACAAAGCTGGGGGCATCACGTTGCCAGATTTCAAGCTAT
>NW_023246081.1:0-2070 GCF_002007445.2 Ailuropoda melanoleuca | reverse complement strand
TTAAAAAAAAAAAAAAAAAAAAAAAAAAAAAGAACAAGTAAACTGAATAGATGTAAATAAGATAAAGTTTTGAGGTAAACTTTTAAAATAGTTTGTCCAAGGGACGCCTAGGTGGTTCAATTGGTTAAGCGTCTGCCTTCAGCTCAGGTCATGATCTCGGGGTCCTGGGATCAAATCCTGCATTGGGCTCCTTGCTCAGTGGGGAGCCTACTTCTCCCTTTGCCTGCCCTCCCCCTGCTTGTGGGACAGGCACAAATAAATAAATATTTGTGCTTTCTCTCTCTCTCCCTGGCAAATAAATAAATAAAATCTTAAAAAAAAATAGTTTCCCCAAATCATTCTGGGGAAAACTGAAATCTTAGTTTTGCTACATTAAGTGATGAGTTAAGTTAAATTCACTGAATATTTAGATAATTTCCAATAAGACAAAATTATGAAACATTATTTACTGAAACATTAATTTATGAATAAATTATGAAACATTTATTTACTTTTGACTTCCTTAATATACAGAAACTAAAGATAAATTTAGGTCTTTTAGTAAACATGTTTTATGCTTTTTTAAAAAAATTATACTATAAAAACACATATTTCTAAAAATCCTAAGAAGTATTGATTAGCTTGCCAATTCATAGAATGCTAATGTAAAATACAGTTCATAATCATTTACTTTTTAGTTAAGGCTGCTAATAGTTAAGAATTCTAATTAATATATGTGGTTAAATCTACTAAAAATAAGGGAAACACCTCCATATGCAGAAGAGTAGGATGTGTGCTTTCAGTAAAAGAAAGTATGAGGAAAAAATAGATAATCTGATTGAAAATGGGCAGAGGATGGTTCTCCAAAGAAGACCTACAGATGGCCAGTAGACACATGAAAAGATGCCCAGCATCACTCATCAGCAGGGAAATGCAAATCCACACTACAGTGAGATACCACCTCACACACATTAGAATAGCTAGAATCAAAAAGACTAGAAATAACAAGGGTTGGTGAGGATGTGGGGAAAAAAGAGAACCGCTGTGCACTGCTGGTGGGAATGCAAATTGGTACAACCACTGTGGAAAACAGTATGGAGGTTCTTCAAAATATGAAAAATAGAAATACCATAGGATCCAGTAATTCTACTACTGGGTATTTGCCCCAAAAAACTCGAAATGCTAATTTAAAAATATAAAGGTACCCCTAAGTTTACTGCAGCATTATTTATAATAGCCAAGATATGGAAGTAACCCAAGTGTCCATCCATAGATGAATAAAGAAAATGTGGTGTATATACACACACACACACACAGGAATATTATTTAGTCATAAAAAAGAATGAGATCTTACCATTTGCAGCAACATGGATGGACCTAGAGGGTATTATGCTAAGTGAAATAAGTCAGCCAGAAAAGACAAATGCTGTTTGATTTCACTTATGTGTGGAATCTAAAAAACAAAACAAACAAACAAAAAGCAGAAACAGATCCATAAATACAGAGGACAAACTGATGGTTGCCAGAGAGAGCAGGGTTAAAGAAAAAAATATAAGGGGTTACTAGGTGGCTCAGTCAGTTAAGCATCTGACTCTTGATTTCAGTTCAGGTCATGATCTCAGGGTGGTGAGCCTGAGCCTCAGGACAGGCTCTGTGCTCACTGGGGAGTCTGCTTGAGATTCTTTCCCTCACCCTTTCCCTCCCCCCTGCACTTCACACACACACTCTCTCAAATAAATAAATTTATCTTTTAAAAAAAGAAGAAGAAGGTATGAGGAATGGAGATACATTTTTGTTGAAGAAAAAAAAAGGAATTTTGTCCTGAAGTGAGGCTTGTTATTTAGAGAGGGAAAACTTAGGATAACATCTGAATATAGAAAAAAAGTTATAGAAGTTTTGTGGTAAAGGAATCTTTGAAAAGGAATTTTAATGTGTGGTCAAGTTGGCTAAGATTAAAATATATCTAAGAATGAGTTTTAATATCAAAAGTACACAAATTAGAATTTGGTTTTTCTCTCTATTAAAAGGGCCATTTTCTTAGATTGCTGATCTGCTTTTTTTTTTTTTTTAAAGATTTTATTTTTATTTATT
>NW_023246079.1:0-2069 GCF_002007445.2 Ailuropoda melanoleuca | reverse complement strand
AGATGTGGGTGTGTTTCAACTTTTGTTATTGTTGTTTATTTTGTTTTTTTGCTTGCTTTTGTTTTCTTTTTAAGCTACTCTTTTTAAAACTGGACTTGTCCTTATTAAACTTCCTTGCAAGTAAACTAGTTTTTTTTTTCCTAAATGCTCTTCTCAGAGCAAGTGTTTTTAGTAGCTTCTAGTGTATTCTGCAGTAAATAATTTTCATATAGACAAGCATGTATGTCTATATATTTCATTCTATACAGTGTCACTACGCACGCTATTGTAAAGCTTTTAAAAGTACACATTACCTGTCCTTTTTTCTTTCTTTCTTTTTCTCTTAACCAATTGTAAACCTGAGCTGAACCTTTAACCCATATTTAGTGTCCTGTAAAATATTCAGGGATAATCTCACCCAATAACCATGATGTTTTCATTCCTTAATTGAAGGAAGGTCTAAAGATATGATTATAAAGGACTTTACTATTACATCCATAAACTGTGTCTAAATTCGATTGGTCTGATCTCTTAATAGAGGAACAGTAATTAACAGAAAAATTTGGTTTTATGCTTTTTACAAAAGCCCTGATTTATTGGGTGGGTGAATTTATCGATCAGGCAGGAATGCAATACAGGTTGGTATACAGCAGCATGGAAACATTTTGCTTTTAAGCATTTTCTCACGTCAAGTTGGAAATTGCTCAGAAAAAATATAATCGGATGTTTGTTTGTTGTACATCTTATTCCTCTATTCCTCTTATTCCAAATTCATCCATCTTTCAAATTCTCTCTCAAGTTTTGCTTCTGCATGAAACCGTTCCCACAGTGAAGCGAATCTGGATCTCTCCCATTTCGACCTCCCAGAGAGCGCAGTATCGGCTGCTCATGGGCCGTGACTCTGGTCCAGCTTTCACTTTCTGTTTTGAATGTGTGCTCATTTCCTGATGGCAAAATGCCACCTGCTCCAAACGGTGGCTTTGACTTCAGGAAGAGATAGATACCTCCGAGTTTCCATGTTCCGGCAGGAAAATGCTAGCATTACTGAGGGGTGGTGGGCGCTGGAAGAGGGCATGTGACCTGGAATGGCAGGAGGGGCACGCACTGGTCACCCTCGACGGTGGGGTGGTGCTGGGCTCACAGAACGAGAGGAAGAAGGCGAAATCAACAGAGAGAAGGGACCAGGCAGGCTGCAGCAGCGCAGTCAAATGCTGTCTCCCGCGGCGGCGGGGGTGAGGGTGGGGAGCAGAATCTGGCAGGCTAGAGCCAGGATTCTCAGAAAAGGGCTTTTATCTCTGGCACAGAGAGAAACTTCAAGACAGCCTGAATACAACTTTATTCCTTTTAAATCTGAGTTCTCAGCTGCATGCGTGGTGGGCAATGGGCCTGTTCCCCCAGCCAAGGTGGCTGCAGGATCGGAGTTGTGGCTCGTTGCCACTGTCTGTGGTTTGAAGCCTTAAACTCTCACACTGTGAAAGCAGACGGGAGGGACACCAACCCCGCGTGCTTTCTGATGGCAGCGGATGAGGAGGAGGAAATGCGGCCCAGCAGGAGGCAGAGGAGAGGGAGGAAGGAAACCAAGCTGCCCCCGCCTGCGGTGTGTATACAGGCGGCCCGGGCCCAGGACTTGGGCTGGAGCCCAGCCCCTGGGGGCAGGTGCCCAAGCCTCAGCTCCAACTCCACCTGTTGGCTGAGTAATGTCCCCAAGTTCTAGAACCCTGCTCAGTTTCAGTCTCTCCATCTGCAAAATAGAGAAAAAGTAAATGACTTCGTTTCTTTTCTTTTTTTAATTTTTTAAAAAATGACTTATTTTCTAGTGAAGCCAGCCCATCAAGCACCATTCTCCGCCTGGGGAAGCGCTGTCCAAATCAGCTTGTCCTGGCTCCCCAGGGGAGTTTAAATATTCCATCACATCATCTTGTCCATGTAACCATCAAGGTAATATTTTGTTGACTCTCACAGGTCTTTTTCCCTTACTGGCTACTATTATTTCTTGAACACCTCCATCCATGTGCCTAGCAGAGAGCACATGGCAGGTACTCAATGCCTATTTATTCAACAAATAATAACACCTCTCCTCCCCCCGACAT
>NW_023246078.1:1356-1469 GCF_002007445.2 Ailuropoda melanoleuca | reverse complement strand
TTACTACCCATCACCAGTCTATCCCATTCCCCCACCCCCCTTCCCCTCTGAAGCCCTCAGTTTGTTTCTCAGAGTCCATCGTCTCTCATGCTTCATTCCCCCTTCTGATTAAC
>NW_023246078.1:915-1263 GCF_002007445.2 Ailuropoda melanoleuca | reverse complement strand
ACCATATGATAATTGTCTTTCTCTGCTTGACTTATTTCACTTAGCATTATCTCCTCCAGTGCCGTCCATGTTGCAGCAAATGTTGAGAACTCGTTCCTTTTGATAGCTGAGTAATATTCCATTGTATATATGGACCATGACTTCGAATCCACTCATCTGTTGAAGGGCATCTCGGTTCCTTCCACGATTTAGCTATTGTGGACAATGCTGCTATGAACACTGTGGTGCATATGGCCCTTCTCTTCACTACATCTGTATCTTTGGGGTAAACACCCTACTGGGTAGTCCAATGGCTGGGTCATAGGGTAGTTCAATTTTTAACTTTTTAAGGGACCTCCACACTGTTTT
>NW_023246078.1:396-630 GCF_002007445.2 Ailuropoda melanoleuca | reverse complement strand
TTTGTTTCTCACGTATTGAGCTTGAGAAGTTCTTTGTAGATCTTGGATACCAGTCTTTTATCTGTAGCATCATTTGCAAATATATTCTCCCATTCCCATTGTGGGCTACCTCTTAGTTTTTTTGACTGTTTCCTTGGCTGTGCAGAAGATTTTTATCTTGATGAAGTCCCACAAGTTCATTTTATCTTTTGTTTCTCTTGCCTTTGGAGATGTGTCATGAAAGAGGTTGCTTTG
>NW_023246078.1:0-152 GCF_002007445.2 Ailuropoda melanoleuca | reverse complement strand
CCTGCTTTATCAAAGATTAGTTGCCCAAAGAGCCAAGGGTCCATTTCTGGGTTCTCTGTTCTGTTCCATTGATCTATGTGCCTGTTTTTGTGCCAGTACCATGCTATCTTTGTGATCACAGCTTTGTAGTACAGCTCGAAATCTGGCATTGT
>NW_023246077.1:0-2068 GCF_002007445.2 Ailuropoda melanoleuca | reverse complement strand
ACATACATAAAATCTTGAAAAAAAGAAAAGAAAAAGAATAATGTGAAATATAGGCATTTGATAATAATAAGCATTTAATAAAGTGGGTAGGTATAAGATAAACAAATAAAAATCACTTACTGTCCTACATTCCAGCAACGGCTATTATAAAACATGATTTTAAACAGTGTTCACACAGCAGCCTCAAAAGCTGTATAATACCTTAAGAACGGCCTTAAGAAATATACATGACCTATATAAAGACAACTACAAAACCGTTCTGAGAGATATAAAAAGAGATTTGGAACAATGGAGCTAGGTGTCTTATTCCAAAGAGGAAGACCAGAGAGAGTAATGTATCGAAATCTCCCCAAATTAAATTTTAAGACTGGCTCAATTCCAATCCCTAACCCAGTGGGAGAACAGGAAATAAAATTTTTTACTGTGAGTAATTAAAAGAGACAAGCAGTATCAATACTAAAATATTTATAATGAGTTAAAGGGCATGTTGCTGGGACAAAAATCGATCGACAGAAGAGAAGAGAGATTAAAAACTCGCTGGTGTACATTTATGTGCTGTAGTGAGATACCAGCTTATGTGGCCTTTGATACATACCGTGGGAGTCATCTCCGTCAGTGGAAGAAGACGCGTGGCAAATAAATGGAGCTGTGTCCACTGGTTAGGAACACAGAATGGGATGAATTCCGCTCCTCATAGAATATGCCTGAATTTATTCCATACTGATTATACTCCAAGAAAAGCTAAATTAATATTGCATAAATGAGTTATTAAAGTTCCCCTGATTTTTATCTCACTGTGGAGGATGAGCAAAAAGGCAGTGTCAGTCTGGCAACAGAGGACGGATGGTACATGAACTATTGTGATTATGGTTTCCCTTTGGAAATGCAAGAATTAAAACAAAAACAAAAAGCGAAGCAAGCTGTCTACTTGTAGGGTCTGATAGGACATTTTCACTTAAATGCTCAGTAAAGCAGAGTTGATTTTGTCGTGGTCAGGAGACTACTCTGATCCCCCTGAGTAAAATAAAGTAGCGGGACCAACATCATACATAGACCTCAACTGTCTAAAGGAGGTTTTGAGAAGTGAGGTGATGAGAAGCCAGCCTGGATTCATAGAGAAAAGGCTGGGCAGATACCAGCTGCTTTCTGGAGGAAAGACACATGTGGGTGGGGATAGCAGGTCGGGGGGGGTGGCTCTTAAGAAAATAGAGGCCCTGCCAAGAACTGAGGTGGTCTTAGCACCCACCTTGTTATTTCAAGGGTGCTCTGGGGAACCGACTTAACTCTGAAGACTTCTCCCATGAAAACAAAATAAGCAACTGACAAGGGGAGCCAGGGGAAAGGCCCTTCCCCAGCCACTTCCACCCTGAGAGCACCTGGCCTGGTAGACACTGGCATGGTACTGACAGAGGGGAGTGGAGTGGAGAATGGTCAGGGAGTGCCACTTCTGCCTTATACATCTTTTTGTTCAGCCCAATAAATAGGCTTTTCTGCCTTTTTACAGGTCTGATGTCAAGGGTCCTCAATGCAAAAGTTCCCTGCAAGGTGAGGCAGGTGAAGTCTGGACAGGCTGGCCCATATCCTGTTACTCATTCATCTCACATTCGTCTAATTCCTGGGGCAAATGGTTCCTAAGTTTAAAAGTGGTGGAAGAAATGACAAAAGACACACATAACAGATTTAACTACACAAAAATTGTTTAAAAAAATTATTAAGAAACAGATTAAATGTTTTCAACAAATCTGACAAAGATCTGAAATCCTGAACATAAAAATAAAAAAAAACCCAAAAAACAAAAACAAAAACAAACAAAACACCCTATAAGAAAAGCATTTCTACCCCAAGAAAAAAATAATGGGCCAGGGAAATGCAAATCAAAACTACAATGACATATGACCTCACATACATTTAGTCAGAATGACTAAAATCAACAACACAAGAAACAAGAGGCATTGGCGAGGATGTAGAGAAAGGGGAGCCCTCATGTACTGCTGGTCGGAATGCAAACTGGTGCAGCCACTCTGGAAAACAGTATGGAGGTTCCTCAGAAAGTTAAAAATAGAACTAC
>NW_023246076.1:0-2068 GCF_002007445.2 Ailuropoda melanoleuca | reverse complement strand
GGGGTAATGTTCTCTTTTTAAAAAATGTTTTAAATAAAAATTGTATATTTAAGGATTACGAAATGATTTTGATATACACATACCTAGTGAATATGGTGGACACAGAAAGAAAAAACCTGTATGATCTCACTCATATATGGAATCGAAAACAGTCAAATACATAGAAGCAGACAGTAGAATGGTGGTTATGGAGGTGGATAGTTGGGGGAAATGGGGAGATGTTGGTTCTACATAATCCCTTTGATTTTTCTTCTACCTTTCTTCTGCCTTCTTGTGCTCAGTTCACTTGCCCTGAGAAGACTTGAGAAAAGTAAAATTAGAATTCTTTCTTTCCATTTCCAAACCCTTTCTTCCTTAAACCTAGATGAAGTTCCCTGGGCCCATCTTTTGATATGCTAAATAAAGAGATAAAGGAATTTCAAATATCTCCCTCTCTCAAGACAAAGCCTGACTTTGTAGCCTGTTGCATTGCTTAGGACTGTCAGAATCTGTTTTACCTTTCCTTTCCTTTTGTAAGCACCCTATATAAAAAAATCTTGGTATTGCACCCGCATCTGTTCCAAAGCACATGGATGCCTTCAGTTGAATACATCAAAGGCCCGCCACATTACTGCAGACGGATAACTGCTCTAACTTTTGGTTATTTAGGAATAGATACCACATACACTGGAAGCCCTTAGATTTATCTCAGAGTTCTTGCTCGGACAACATAATTCACCGTTATCTCAAATTATTCCTTCTATGAATTATTGTTATGACACAAATACACTTAATCAACCCGAGACATCCATGTGTTCTGGAGCAGATGTGAGTGCAGTGGAACAAGTTTTATCTGTGTGGAATATGAATGTTTTTTTATATATGGGGAGTAGCTATAAAGTAAGAAGGCACAGTTGCTTATGTGGCTTGTGAAATGTGTTGCCGTATTTTATGGTGATGAGTATGATGGGAAAATGGTTCAAAGTTCAGTAATATCGTCTCCATTTATTGAGTACCAACTATATGCGTGGCAAGGTGCTAAAAGTTTTGAGTATTTCATACCCAAGCTGCCCCTGGTGTGATTAGAAACAGAAACACATGTGATTAAAGAATTAGCGTCTTCTAATTATCAAAAGTAGAATATTTAGCAAATGCAGTGATCTTCCTTATTTAATTCAAAATGTTTTAATATTTTAAATGTCTCGACCTGACATATTACTCTTTATTCTTAGTTGTGCTTGGCTACCCAGTGCACAACAGAAGATTAGGAAATCTCAGATATCCTTCGGTGAATGGTAATGCAGTTTCTTGTGTTAATAATTATGGATGGTGGGCAATGAGGTCAAAAGCTGCCCAGTGGATAAAGAACACTCTTTGTTCCAGGGCAAGGTATACGTTGCCTCGTCTTCCTCATTCTTCTCACACTGTAGTCTGATTGCCATTCTTTGTCCTACCCCACTTAACTTTGGGGCAACGAGGGCAGGGACTGTGTCTGCATCCCCAGCATGCAGGATGGGGTCTGAAGCCAGCATCAGGAAATGGTTGCTCAGTGCCTGTTCATGACCATTAGGTGACAGGGGCACGCAGCACAGGGTCTAGAATTGACATGTTGGTAAACTGTGATCCAGCACTGCCCATTTCTTACCAGGTAGCCTTATGTTAGTAACAGTTAGCTTTTTGGACTGTCAGTGGCACTTTTTTTTTTTAAAGATTTTATTTATTTGAGAGAGAGAGAGCACGTGAGAGAGAGAGAGCATGTGTGAGAGGTCATGAGCCTGGGAGAAGGGGAGAGGGAGAAACAGACTGCCTGCTGAGCAGAGAGCCTACTGTGGGGCTCAGTCCCACGACCCCGGGATCATGACCTGAGCCCAAGGCAGACGCTTAAATGGCTGAGCCACCCAGGTGCCCTGTGGCACATTTTTACTTATAATTTTCTGCTCCCCGCCCCCCAACACTGCTTTGTTTTTGATTCTATGACCCGCAGCCCCCCAACCACTCCTTCTCTTAGCATTTTCTTCAACTTTTAGTCAGAGGTATGCTTTTGTTTTTTTTTGTTTTGTTTTTTTTTTTTTTTTTTTTTTTTTGTTTT
>NW_023246075.1:0-2068 GCF_002007445.2 Ailuropoda melanoleuca | reverse complement strand
TCCCACAACGCCAGGATCACGCCCTGAGCCAAAGGCAGACGCTTAACCGCTGTGCCACCCAGGCGCCCCGATCATGTTCTCTCTTTAAAATCCCCTAACAGCCTTTCTTTTTTTTCTCTTCTTCAAAAAAAAAATTATAATTCTCTTTTACATCTTAGTTTTGCTTGCAGTTAGTTTTGAAATCCTAGCCTTTAAATTGTAAATAGTGAAATAAATGTATGTCTATTGCATTTCATTTCTTTTATACTTAAAAATGCTTTTCTCATCTAAAGAGCAAGTAAATATTCATCTACATCTTGGAGATGGCTGCAGTTTCATTTCTTATAATGGACTTTCTAAAGCAGTTTGAATTCATTTTTAATGGATGATGTGATATGAGCCTTTGTCCATCTTTCTAATTATCCTCCTAACTATATTCGGTTGGTTAGATTGTTGTTAAACAGTGTCAGTTACAGAATAACCCTTCTTTTAACCCTTGATTTTTATCTCTTTTTAATTTTAAAATAATTTTAGACAAAGAAAGTTTGCAAAAAATAGCACAGAAAGTTTTCACCCAGATTTCCCTAATGTTAGTGTCTTATATTACCTTAGAAAAATTATAAAAACTATGAAATTAACCCTACCTGATTCAGTACTATTAACAAATCTACATACTTTATTTGAATTTTACCAGTTGTCCCACTAATGTCCTTTTTCTATTCCAGGATCCCATTCAGGATACCACATTGCATGTGGCTATCATTTCTCCTTAGTCTCCTTGAGGCTGACAGTTTATGTCTTTCTGGGTCTTTCACAGCCCTGATGTTTTGAAAATACTGGTGAAGTGTTTTATAGAATATCTGTCAATTTGGATTTGTCTGATGTTTTCTTCTGATTAGATTGAAGTTATACATTTTTGGCAAGAATACCTGTTTTATTCTCTTCCACTCCACCCACTGATGATAGAGGGATTTCCACTCTGTTGTTATGGGACTGGCCGAGCACATGACACTGGACACACTGAACAGATGAATTCACAGGAGGTTATTAGTAACATTTACTCATAGTCTTGGGGAGGAGGACGCCACATGCCGGGTAGAGCCTCACAGGTTACGCTCTGGAAGAGAGTGACCAATTGGGGCTGTTGGGGGGCAGTATTATAGTAACAAGAGGAGGAAGTGACCCTTGGGTCACATGGAAAGTTGTGATTGGTTTGTTTGAATAATTCTGGTGGGGAACTAAAGCCCATTACTCAGGTATAAGCAGGCTCTGTACTTAGTTTCCATGACAAAAAGGGTTCTTTGTTAAGGGGGCCTTATTTGTGGGAGCACAATAGGGAAGGGAACATGTGTTTAGGCCATTTGAGGCCCTCTGGGTTTTTCCCAGATGTCAAGGCATACATTTGATTGAGACTTAATTTTAGGTCTTATACACTATACTGCACATGTAATTTTGTTCCCTTTCCATGCATGATGTTGTGGGGTACATGATGTCCATATGTTGTATTACTAGTCAAATTCATCTTGGTCACTTGATTAAGGTGGTGGCAGTTATGTTGTTCCATTGTAATGGTGCTTTTTCCCATTTATAAGTAATAAATATTGTGTAGGAAATACTTTGAGTATAAAGATATTGTTTCTTCTCAGGCTTTTACTCACTACTTTTAGAATCCGTCTGAGGATCTTGCCTACAACAGTTATTACTCAATGGTGACTTTCTATTTTCCTCATTCTTACTACATTTATTTATCGGAATTCTCCTGAGAAGCCATTTTTTTCTCCTCCATTTACTAATTTTGTATGTTTTTAAATTATTTATAAAACTTAGTTTATAAAATGTATTCCAAATTATTGATTCAAGTAATTATATCAATATTGACTCATGAATCACTATGTTGCACTAGTTTTTGATGTGTTATAATCAAATTATATGCTTATTTATTTTACTCTTCAAATCATTCCAGCTTTGGTCACTGGGAACTCCTTTTGGTTGGTTCTGTGTTCTTTCAAAATGACCCTATCCTTTTTGGTGTACTTCCTTCCTCACTGGCATAATAAGACGTTCATATTCATTTTGTGTTTTTTTTTTT
>NW_023246074.1:0-2068 GCF_002007445.2 Ailuropoda melanoleuca | reverse complement strand
TTTTTTTTTTTGATAAAGTTTTGTAGTTTTCATTGCACAGATCTTTCATTTTCTTGGTTAAATTTACTCCTAAGTATTTTATTGTTTTGATACTATTGTAATGGGATGGGTTTTTTTCCCCCAGATCCTTTATCATTAGCATAAAGAAATGCAATTCATTTCTGTATGTTGATTTTGTATTCTGCCATTTTACTGAAATCATTAATTAATTCAACAGTTTTTTTGGGCAATTCTTTCTATGTATTTTATTTATGAATTACAAATGAACAGGATTTTCTATGTATTGTTGGGTTTGGCCAGCAAACCCTGAAATCACAAATGAAAAGATTACTCCAGACACCTTAGTAGGAGAAAGGAGAGGCCTGGGGACCAGACATTCCAGTGGCAAAAGGCCTCACGCCAAGCTTTGTCTCCGCTTTCATTAGGATCTTATCAATATACCAAGCACAAACACAAAACAAGAAGGAAAGTGTAACCTTAATGGTCAGGACAATAATATATAGGGCAGTGTGTGATAAGAGCAAGCAGTGTTTGCAATGTACATGCAAGGCAAGGAGGAGAGGAGTTCGTGAAGTACGTGACCACTATAAATGTCTGTTTTTCTTTAAATTTAGACAATTTACTCCCTAGATGAGAGCTTTGAGCTGCAGTGAGAATCTGGCCACGTTTAGCCAAGAAACTTCAAAGGAGGCCCAGCGTTCTGGGCACTCCTCCTTCACTTTCAATTAGTCTCATCCAGGGAGGCATATACAAGTCCGACTTTATCTATCTAAGCACTGTGAATTCCCACAATATATAGGATTATATCATCACCAAATTATGACATTTTGCTCCTTCTCTTCTGATTTGGATGCCTTTTATTTCTTCACCTTGCCTAATTTCCAGCATAGAGTTCCAGTACTGTATTGAATAGGAGTAGTGAGAGTGGACATCCTCAGGTTCTTCCTAATCTTAGAGGAAACACTTTCAATTTTTCTCCCTTGAGTATAATGTGAACAGTGGGGTTGTCATATATGGCCTTTATTAAGTTGAGATATGTTCCTTCTATACCCAATCTGTTAAGGGTTTTTATCATGAAAGGATGTTGTATTTTGTCAAATGCTTTTTCTGCATGTATTCAGATGATCATATGATTTTTATTTTTCATTTTATTGATGTGATGTATTATATATATTGATTTGCATATGTTGAATTATCCTTACATCCCAGGGATAAATCCCGCTAGGTCGAAGTGTATACTTCTTTTAATGTATTGTTGAGTCGGTTTGTTGAATTTTTTGCATCTATATTCATCAGGAATATTGGTCTATAGTTTAATTTTTTTTTTTCCTTGTGGTAGCCTTATCTGGTTTTGGTATCAAAGTAATGCTGGCCTCACAGAATGAGTTTGAAAGTGTTCCCTCCTTCTTAATTTTTGGTATAGTTTGAGGAAGATTGGTATTAATTCTTCTTTAACTGTTTGGCAGAATTCTCCAGGGAAGCCATATGGCCATAAAGACTTCTGTTTTGGCAGCTTTTTGATTACTAATTCAATCTCTTTACGAGTTATTGATGTGTTCAGATTTTCTACTTCTTCCTGATTCAGTGTTAATAGTTTGTGTTTTTCTAGAAATGTATCCATTTCTTTGAGGTTATGTAATTTGTTGGCATATAATTGTTTATGGTAGTCTCATGATTTTATGTATTTCTGTAGTATCAATTGTAATGTATCCTCTTTCATTGTTAATTGTATTTATTAGAGTTTTCTGTCTTTTTTTCCCCTTAGTATAGCTAAAGGTCTGTCAAGGTTTGTTTATCTTTTCAAAGAACAACTTAGTTTTGATAATCCTTTCTAGTGTGTCTGGTCTCTATTTCATTTATTTCCACTCTGATCCTTATTTCTTCCTTTCTTCTGCTAACTCTGGGCTTAGTTTGCTCTTTTCTAGTTCCCTGAAGTGTAAAGTTAGGTTTTTAAATTTGAGTTCTAATTTCTTAATATATGCATTTATTTTTACAAACTTTCCTCCAAGGATTGCTTTTGCTGTATGCCACAATATTTGAATGTTGTGTTTCCATTTTTTTTTTTTTT
>NW_023246073.1:0-2067 GCF_002007445.2 Ailuropoda melanoleuca | reverse complement strand
CTTCCTCTCCCACTCCCCTTGCTTGTGTTCCCTCTCTTGCTGGCTGTCTCTGTCTCTGTCAAATAAATAAAAATAAAAAAAATCTTTAAAAATTAAAAAAAAAACACAACAATGCAGTCTTGCTATTTGCAACAACATGGATGGAGCTAAAGAGTATTATGCTAAGTGAAATAAGAGAACGACAAATACCATATGATTTCATTCATATGGAACTTTAGAACCAAAACAAATGAGTAAAGGGGGGAAAAAGAGAGGCAAAGCAAGAAACAGACTTCTAACAATAAGAACAAACTGAGGGTTATCAGAGGGGAGGTAAGAGGGGTGGGTTAAATGGGTGATGGGGATTAAGGAGGGCATTTGTGATGAGCACCCCATTGTTGTAGTAAGTGCTGAATCACTATATTGTATGCCTGAAACTGATGTAACACTGTATATTACTAACTGGAATTTAAATAAAACTTAAATTAAAAATTTTTTTTGAATTAAAAAAAAGAAGAAAGTGCCTCTGGTCAGGAGCCAGATTAAGAATGCGGCCATCAAGGGGTTAGTTTAAGAACGAGCAAGGAAGGTTCTGGGAGATTGTTGAGAACTCGGTTTAAAGGTGCCTGTCACCTGTTTGTAGTGGTGTAGTTCAGTGGTTGTTGGTATATTCACAAAGTTGTTCCTCTAACACCGCTGTCTAATTTCAGAATATTTTCATCACCCATATAAATGAGCAGTCACTCCCCATCCCCCATTTTCCTATTTCCTGCCAACCACTAATCTGCTTTCTGTCTTTATGGATTCCTGTTCTGTACATTTCTTATACATGGAATCATATAGTATGTGGCCTCTTGTATCGGGCTTCTTGCACTTAGCATACTGTTTTCAAGGCTCATCTCTTTTGTAGCTTAGATCAGTGTTGCATGCCTTTTTTATGGCTCAGTCCTACTCTGTTGTAGGGATATACTTTTCGTGTATCTCTTCATCCCCTGATGGACATTTGGGTTGTTACTGCTTTTTGTCTGAACAATGTTGTCATGAACATTTGTGTGCAAGTTTTTGCATGCACATATGGTGTAGTTCTCTTGGGCATCTACGTAGGAGTGAAATTGCTAGATTCTGTGGTACTTCTATATTTAACTTTTGGAGAAACTACCAAACTGTTTTTGAAGCAATACACCATTTTACATTTCCACCATCAGTACGCGAGGAGTTTCGTTTCTCTATATCCTCGCTATTGCCTGCCATTTTATTTTAGCCATCCTAGTGAGTGTAAAGTAAAATCCCTTTGTGGCATTGATATCCAATTCCCTGATGACTAATGATGCTGAACGTCTTTTCATGTACTTACTGGCCATTTGTTTATCTTCTTTGGAGAAATGAATTTGCAATAGCAGATTTTGCTCTTGGAACAGTACTAATTTATATAGCTATGCTAATGCTTTCTAGTCAGGGGGAATCGGCAGTTTTGGCACTTAGAATATGTAAAAAGGTGAAGCTTTACATAAAACACTGAAGCATTTCCAAAGAAGGATGTCTGTCCAAAGGAGAACAAACCTGGGGTTGGATTGGGAATATGGGAAGAGGCGCAGATGCCCTTGGGTAGCTAGCCTCAGCCCTTCATGGCCTCTCTTTCCCACTCCCATATTCCTAAATTGATCTCCTTGCGAAACAGGAACTTAAATGCAGAATGAGTACAAAGAAAGTAAACTATTTATTGAGACCAAATAAAAATTGACCTTGATGCTTAAGTTAACTGAGAGACATTATTACATTAAAAGCTCAACAGTGCTTTTAAAGGGTGGGAAAGATGCGTGACTTTTTTTTTAATGTAGCCTCAATTGAGTTCTTAAGCAGTCTTTTTTTTTTTTTCCAGATTTTATTTATTTATTTGAGAGAGAGAGAGAGAGAGAGAGCAAGAGTGGGGAGGAGAGGGAGAGGCAGGCTCCCCACTGAGCAGCGAGCCCGATGCTGGGCTCGATCCCCGGACCCTGGGATCATGACCTGAGCCGAAGGCAGACGCTTAACAGACTGAACCCCTCAGGCACCCCTTAAGCAGTGTTTTTTTTTTACATTTTTTTTTTT
>NW_023246072.1:0-2066 GCF_002007445.2 Ailuropoda melanoleuca | reverse complement strand
TTCTATCATCATCTCAGCATGTCAAATATCTAACTCTATAAACAACCGGAAACACTAACAAAAAACCTCACTGTCAATCAGGGAATTATCTCATTAGGAAGTAATTACATGTCTTTTATCTTCCAGACTAACTGAGATATCTGCATTTCCAAATAGTAGAAAAGATGAGGATTTATTAGACACATACATATCCCAAACTCGATGTAAATATATACCTCACAAAAAGAACTCATAAATGAGGAAAGGAGACCCAGAGAAGTTACATAATCTGCCTACAGACACAACAAATGTTGAAACATATTTGAATCACTACCTGTTGCCTCTAGTCCACACTAAGCACAACTGCACCATGATGGCAGTTCATTCAACTCAAGCACATGAAAACCCACAAAGAAAAACCAAGACAATATTCAATCTCCCATACATTTATTTTTTTTAATTTCAAACTTGCTCTTTTTAAAAGGCCAACTTGCAAAGTATTTTAAAATTACATTTAACTGAAACATTTTAATAATTTCAAAAGATTAAAGTACTTTCATGCTATTTTTATTACTTTGAAATTTTATTAAGATATCATTTTAGGAAATAAGAAAATATTAACATAAGTTTCCTTAAAAGCATAACAGAATATTTGTTCTGAATACCTTAAACCATAAGCCAGCAAATTACAGCTGAAGTCCAAACCCAGCAGCTTCCTGTTTTTGCACACAAAGGGTTTTTTTTTAAGATCTTACTTATTTGAGAGAGAGACAGAGATAGCGAAAGAGAGCACACGATTGGGGAGAAGAGGAAGAAGCAGGCTCTCCAATGAGCAGGAAGCCCGACATGGGGCTCGATCCCAGGACTCTGGGATCATGACCTGAGCCAAAGAAAGGCAGATGCTTAGGGGACTGAGCCATCCAGGCGGCCCTGATACAGAAATGTTATTGGAACACCATCACACTCATTAGTATACAGACTGTCCACAGTTGCCTTAGCACTACAGTACTGAGTTCAGTAGTTGTGACAGAGACCAAATGCCTCACAAAGCCTCCACTGTTTACTTTCTGGGCCTTACAGAAAAAATTTTCCAATGCCTGCCTTAAACCACATTCAGTGACCTGAGCTATTCTCCATATGGCTGAGACCCTTGATACTCAAAATATGTTCTGCAAACCTGCAGCATCAGTATCAGCTTAGAAATGCTGAATCACATACCCAACCCTGGACCTACTGAATTAGAATATGCATTTTAATAAGATCTCCATTAACATTTGAAAAATATAGTCTTACACTCAAAAAAATGGTACAAGGAATTACAGAGACTTTCTAATCAAATCCAGAAAATACAGAAATGATTTTAATGGCTATCCCTTAGGGCCATTTAGCCCACTGAATATGTTCATCAACAATGAAAATATTTTTGTATTATTATCTGTAAATCAACTGTTTCTATATATAAATGCTTTCTATTTCTATATTCAAGTCATCAATGAATATTTTCAAAAGAATAGGTTCAAAAAAAGAGATTTTGTGGTAAGGAAAGAAAGAACTTCCTCCAACTCATCTCTAAATACAGTTGTTAAGTCAACAATAGATTCATCAATCAAAAGCCAAATCTCAATTACCACATTAACCACAAGCTGAGATTCTGTCAGACACGCCAATGGGATCAAGACAGCAACACATCACAGCTTTGGAGTTAGACCAAATGTGAATTCTGACTCTAACATTTGCTAGAAATGTAATCTTGGAAAGTGTCTGTTGAAATCCAAAACAGAATTTATATTATTGTTCTGACTGATCACTCCACAAATTTGCTCTTGTTCTCTTTCATAATGTTTTTCCTCTGTTTTAAAAACTTGTTTGCTCCCTCAGCTTTTGCTTTTCTTTTAATTATCATCTGCATGGTTTCTTATATTTCAGAGCATTTCCTTATTCAAAATACGTACTTATTTCAAAATTATAACATACAAGATTGCAAAGTACTTTCTGTATGCTATCATACTAATATTGATAGAGGAAAAATGAACTTACATTGCAAACTTGCTAAGTTTGGAATTACCTGGAAAAACAGGTCAAAGCCT
>NW_023246071.1:0-601 GCF_002007445.2 Ailuropoda melanoleuca | reverse complement strand
TGAGAACGAGTTCTGTAATGTCTTATACGGACGAAGACTTAGCAACAGCGAGACCTACTCTGTGCAGGAGGACATGGTGTGCGCTGGGGACTTCTCGACAGGAAAGGCCATCTGCCAAGTGAGTGGGGCCGTTTCTCTTCTCCTCTGCCCGCCCCCCCCCGGGTCCCCAGGGGCCAGCTTGCGGAGCACCCCTGCCCCCCGGGCCTGCATGTCTCCCGTCCCCAGCCCCTCCCTAAGCCCCACGAGGGCACCCGCAGGACCCCCCACAGCGTCTGCTGTAGCAGGTGTGCGTGCGGGCTGAGCTCGTCTGCCCCACCCACTGTCGCCCTCAACACCTCCGATCAGACTCTGAGCTCTCCCCGCACAGGGTTTATTGCCGGGGCCAGTGTCGTCTCTGTGCTTGGTTTGTGCTTGCTCAGCCCTGTGGCTGGTCCTGCGCGGCCGCNCTGCCCCGCTTGGCCGTGTGCGTTCAGTCCCGCGCGGCTTCTCCTCCTGAGGAGTGCTGGCAGCTTCCGAGTCTCCCTGCCGGTCACTTCCCGTGACGACTCTGCTTCATGTTCCCCTGATAGTCACAGCAGCCCCGGGCGAGCTGTCGGAGGGA
>NW_023246070.1:0-2066 GCF_002007445.2 Ailuropoda melanoleuca | reverse complement strand
CTGCGTCAGGGTCCCAGAACCCACGGCCCCTGGGTGCGGGGTGGGGGCTCCTTTCCCTTCCCTACAGTGCCGGCTGGTCTCCAGCTTGACCCTGTCCCCGCGCCCACGACTGTGGAGAAGGGCATAGCCACCGCGGGGCGGCGAGGAGAGACACGGGCAACCAGGGTTGTTTTAAACACTTTATTTATAAAAAAGTACATTTTTTTTTCCTCAGTTTTCAACCCATAATTTTTTTTTTTTATACAAGTAAAGGGGTGATGCAAACACCCCCCAGGTCAGAAACAGGAGAACCTGCTGGGCCGTCCCCGGGACCAAAGACGAAACGGTGACGAAGAAACCGAAGGCAGGGTGGCCTGTTGCACTCAGAGGTGAGGGGTGGCAGCTTCTCCTGGATTGTGTTTCCATTTTATACAAAAAGAGGAAAGCATTGTTTTCGGGCTAAGAATCCTGTTCCTCCCAGCAGGAGTCGGAAGAGCAGCCGCACGCGGGGCAGGGCTCCTCTGGCCTTGCAGTCGGACAGCAGCAGCGAGAGGCCCCGGGAGCCTTGGCAGTCCGGGCCGCGGCGCAGGGCCTGCTCTCGGGCGCCCGTGGCCAGGGCAGGCCTCTCCGCGGGTGCGGAGGCCTGGGAGGGTCCCGCCTGCTCCTTCGTAGGAGCGGGCTCCTGGTGGCGGTCGGGCTTCAGAGGTCCGCCTGGGCCCCAGGAGGCCGGCGAGCTGCCCACATCCACCTAACACAATTCCCGAGTTCTCTGCTTCGAGGATGGCAGAAAAAATTATTGCACCAGTGGCTTGGGCACATGGGAGGGGTTGGCAGAGGGGCACATGCCCGGGCAACAAGGCCCCCGTGAGTCTCTCTTATGGCCTGAGCACTGGGAATTCACCTCTCTCCTGCGGGGCTTTCAGCAGGACCAGCCCAGCCCGCCGCTGAGGCTGCACGTGTGCGCCTGTGCGTGCGCCGGGGCACCTGTGCTTGGGTCTGTCGGAGGGGGGTGTGCCCCGCATGTGCGTGGACTGGGTCTGAGGTGGCTGCGCTTGCCTGCTTGTGGTCACCGACCCCATGCTGCTGCTTTTCAGCTCCTTCTGATGAAAGGGGACTCGGACGGTTTGTTCACACATTAGAACAATATCAAAATCTTAAAGAAATAGGGGAGTCGGGAGTGGAGGGGGCAAGAACAGGGAGGGTAACGAGAGGCAGGGTGACAACTGGGGGACACCTTGGCACAAGGAATACCAAGTTTATTTCATTTCCAGCAAAGGCAGAAGCTCAGCTCATGCTGGCAGCATGAAGGAGAAGCGAACGTCCTCACCCCTGTTGGGCCAGACCTCCCCTTTGCCAGTGGGCTGTGTCGGTGGGCCCAGCAGCAGTGCCCACCTTCCCGCAAACTCAGGGCATGGAACACCCCCCACCTCCCCAGGCCCGAGTGCCGACCGCTGCCTGCCTCATGCCTCTCCTCAGCCCCGCTGGGTGTGCTGCTGGGCTCCCGGACAGGCAGGAGCCCCCCACATGGCCCATGCATGTGGCATGGGTCCCACAGTTTGTGCTTTGCTTGGGGGGAGGGTATGGAGGTGTCTTAAGGGGGACTCAGTGCTTTGGCTGGGCCCGGGGGCCCTCCGAAGTACATCATATAATGAGAAATAGGGGGTGGCAGTGCAGGATAGGGAGACACAGGAGAAAGAGCTCTTTCAGTTTCATGGTTTCAAGAAGACAGAATGCCTCTATCAGATAGGCCCCTGGGATTTCCTCCTGCCTGGGGGCAAGGAGACCAAACAGAGGGGCCAGAGTGCCGTGAGGTGGGATGGGCCAGTGATGTAACATGGAAAAGGTCCTCTGCCCTGGGGGGAC
Organism: Ailuropoda melanoleuca; assembly: GCF_002007445.2. Lineage (NCBI taxonomy): Eukaryota > Metazoa > Chordata > Mammalia > Carnivora > Ursidae > Ailuropoda > Ailuropoda melanoleuca. Next base: position 224 of record NW_023246070.1, on the reverse strand, counting down.
ACTAATACTGCTAGGAGAAGCAGCCCCGCTCCACTGCCCCCTCTGCCCTGTGGCTAGACCCCAGAATGTTCTCCCCCAACTCTACCCCATCCAGTACCCCCAATGCCAAGAGGGGAGAGCTGCCCCAGGGCTGGCATGGCTTCAGACTTCTGCTACGTGGCTACTGGGCAGCCAGGGCTGGGGTGAGGACGGGGGTGGGGGTGGGGCTGGGTGAGGGTGGCCCA
>NW_023246069.1:0-2066 GCF_002007445.2 Ailuropoda melanoleuca | reverse complement strand
TTTCTTTTTAGAAATCTGCTATGACTGGGTGCTATTTTGGCAAGACTTCTACTGAATTTCAAGTTTCTGATTTCTTCCATTTTTGCATTTTCTAAGGAAATATCACTGAAATCACCAAAAATATTTCACGTGGGATGGCTGGTTTTTCCTGTTGAAGCCATTCCCCATAACGGGCTATCTTTTCGCTGGAAGGATGTGGTGAAGGGGAAGTAGAGAGCTCTGGAATGTCAACACCTATCTGTTCTCACTTGCTGCTGAGGCCAGGAGATGACTCAGCCCAGGCCATTCTGTGGGTGAGAGGGAAAGCCTGACTATGAAGCCTTCTGGCATTGCTGTTTTTAAGCTACGAAGTTTGTGGTAATTTGTTATAGTACCAACAGGAAATGAATACAGTGCCCAATAAATATTATTAAACTAATCATTGGATTATACGTGTGGCAACCAAGGAATATGATTTGTAAAGGTAATAAGCTAAATGCAATTAAGATGATGTTACTGGATAAGACAAAATTTTAATTTGTAAAAAGGACAAAAAAGGAAAAACTTTAATGTAACCATATCTTTAGCCTGAATTAGAATAAATGCCAAAAAGGAATGTCTTTTTTAGAATAAACACTCATTTTTCCCCCAACATTTTATTATGGAAATTTTCAAACATACCAAAAAGTTGAAAGAATTGTTTAGTGAAAACCCATTATCCACCACCTAAATTCTATAATTAACATTTTCTACATCTGCTTTATCTCAGATGTATCCATCCATTTCTCTATCCAACCAGGTTTATCTTATTTTTTGGTGCATCTCAAAGTAACTGCAGACATTAGTACATTTCATTCCTAACCCCTTCAGCATATATATCGACTAGAGTTCAATGTTTGTAATGGTTTTTTTTTTAAGTAAGATTTACCTATGGTGAAATGCATAAATATTAAACGCAATCAGTTTTGACAAATGCACATATCTGTCTACTTTGAACTGCTATTAAGATCAAGATTATTCCTAGCACACCACCAGTTTCCCTCATGCCCCCTCCCAGTCAATGCTCATACCCACCCACAAACATTCATAAAAATGGAATCAAACAATATGTACTCTTGTATAAGGCTTTTTTTAACACAGCATAAAGATTTGAGATTTATCTATGTTATTTCATATTTCAGTAGTTTATCCTGATTGTAAGTTTCAATTGACAAGAAGTATCCCATTATATGAATATACCATAGTTTCTTTATCCATTCTTCTCTGAAGGGCACGTAAATTATTTGCAGTTTGGAGGCAACCATGAATGATACTGCTAGGAACATTCCTGTACAATCTTTTTGTGGACATATGCTTTCATTTCTCATAGGTAAAAACCTAGGATTGGGGGCACCTGGGTGGCTCAGTCGTTAAGCATCTGTCTTTGGCTCAGGGCGTGATCCCAGCATTCTGGGATCGAGCCCCACGTCAGGCTTCTCTACTGGGAGCCTGCTTCTTCCTCTCCCACTCCTCCTGCTTGTGTTCCCTCTCTCACTGGCTGTCTCTCTCTTTCTGTCAAATAAATAAAATCTTTAAAAAAAAAAAAACTAGGATTGAAATTGCTTGGTCTTGGAGTGTTAGCAGTATGTATTTAGTAGATGATTAGCTTTAGAAGAAACTGCCAAATCTCCTTCCAAAGTTTTATATTACCACAAACACTTTTGAAGGTTGTAGTGCTTCCCATCCTCACCAATGTTGATGTTATCAGACATCTAGTCATTCTGGTGAGTATGTAATGAAGACTAGTTCAACATTAAAAAATCCAAAGGTCCTATCATGATAATAATTCTACTTTTTACATTTTTTTAAGTTTATTTTTTTAGCAATCTCTGCACCCAACCTGAGGTTTGAACTCACAACTCTGAGATCAACAGAAGGATGCTCTTCTGACTGGGTCAACCAGGCATCCCACTCTTGTCTTTTAAGAAAATATTTATACAATGACAAAAGATAATTGGAAACTAATCAATATTTTTAAATTTATCCTTATATTCCCATAGTTTTTTAAATGCACACAACATTAAAAGTATCTCTCTCTCTCTCTCTCT
>NW_023246068.1:0-2066 GCF_002007445.2 Ailuropoda melanoleuca | reverse complement strand
GAGTTACCTCAGGAAGAATCTCCAATTTGTGATGCTGGATGATTTGATGATAAAGGAAAAAGTAAAGAAAGTTACTTATAATGGTTAACATTTATTGAGAATTTACTATATGCCTGGGTCTGTTCTTCATTTCACAGGTTTTAAAGGTATTTAATCTGTACACTTTGCCAAAGAAGTAGTGTGTTCATGGTTCTTATAGAGGACGAAACTGAGATCCAATTACAAATACATTAAGTTGTAAAATGAGGATCTAAACCTATATAGTCTAGACCCAGAGCTCATGCCCTTTGATAACAGAGGAGATATATATATATATATATACATATATATATATATATATACAGTCATCGTTTCTACCTTCAAGGAGCTTACAACTGTGCTGTATTACGGAGCCAACAGGTGGCCCTGTGCATGGCTATAACTTGGTTGCCCAACATCACTAGGTGAAGGCACATTATTACCTTTCTGAATGAACAATCTTAAAGCCATTTCCAGTTCTTCACTTTTTTTTTTCTTCATGTTATTAACATCTTTGACTGTGTGCTCTGGCCTCTCTGCTCCAACATATGGTCTTCACCTCTGCTCAAGTTCTGGTCAACTTCCTTCTTCCTCCTCACCAGACATCCTCTGGACAGAATCCTCAGTCATCTTCAGAGCTGTTTCCATCTGTCCCTTTGACCCTGTATCAACTTTGTTTTTTGTTGAAAAACTTCAGACTACATAGGGACTATGGCAATTTGCTTAATTACTAAATATTTGTACAAAGATAATGATAATCTATTTCAAGGCCAATCTTTGTCTTTTGAACTAACCAGCACCCTGCCTCCTCACACCCTCAGAATTCCAAGGTGAATCTACTTATTCCTGTAGTGTTGGTCCTCTCAGAAGGGACACTCATTTCTTATTCAAACTAATCTTGGATTTCAGGGTGTTATTTCAATTGGGGGGTAGAAATGCTGGCATTTCTTCAATTAAACCCTTTCTAAGTATTTATCTAACCTGATGTGGTGACATAAACACTGCCTTTGGAGCCGGACATACTTAGCTTCAAACTTCTGTTCTTCTACTTCTTAGCTCTGTAAATTTGGACAAAGCTGGCCTCTCTATAAAGTAGCAGCTAACGTCAGTTTGTACTGCTGGTGTGAGAGTTCAAGAAAATGGTGCTAACACCATGCTTGCATGCAGTGTTCACTTTTCAGGTCAATTGTCTTTTAGTGGTTTGTCCTTAGTCTGTGGATTTTTAAATGACAGGACTCAGGTTGAGTACACAGAGTAAAGGAGGTGTTGATCATTGTGTCACATTTAAACACTTCCAATCAATGAGTTGGATCATTTATAACGATATATCACTGATCAATTTATTCAACAAACATTTATCAAGTATTTACTACGTGCCAGGCTCTAGTCGGGACACTGCGATCCAATAGCCAACAAGATCCATCAATATCCATTAGAACCACACTGCATCTCAGATTATATGACCTCATTGCAATGAGTTCATTTCTATTTAATTTACTTTAGATAGTTGCCAGAACCTCAATTTTCTCTAAATAGAAAAGTCAATTTGAGAAATGTGTTCAATAATCATACTAGAAAACAGTGAGTGACAAGCCTGAAGATCACTTCAAATTGCCCACTCCCCCCAAATCCTTTCTTCCCTGTTATGAGGGAATAGGGGATACCAGAGAACATGTGCCTGTCTATGCTAGGTGATTTACCTTATTTCATTTTTATCCCTTAGGAACTCCATGAAGAAAAAAATTCACAGATGGATAGCCTGAAGTTCAGAAAGTTTAGGTGACTTTGAGGAAGGCCACACAGCTACTCAACCAGATCTCTCTAGCTACTTGTACAGTGTTGGTGTGTGATTTCAAAATGTAGAATATAGAATGGTACTCTTTGGGGAGTAGGGAGTACCGGTTTGAGTGTTTGAACATGCAGTTTTATGCTCACAATGAATGGTTCCAAGGTCTCTTAATAGCAGAATAAAACTTCAGAACACAGGAAGAAAAAAAAGGAGATGCTGGTTCTTCCAACTACCACCTTTAAATGCTTTCAATTAATGC
>NW_023246066.1:371-549 GCF_002007445.2 Ailuropoda melanoleuca | reverse complement strand
TGCAAATGACACTACAAATAAAAGACTAGTATGCAAGATCTACAAAGAACTTCTCAAACTCAATAGATGGGAAAAAATTATTAAATAAAAAAATGGGCAGAAGATATGAATGGACACTTTTCCAATGAAGACATACAAATGGCTAACAGACACATGAAAAAAATGTTCAAAATCATTA
>NW_023246066.1:0-166 GCF_002007445.2 Ailuropoda melanoleuca | reverse complement strand
AAATAGAGCTACCCTATGATCCAGCCATTGCACTACTGGATGTTTACCCCAAAGATACAGACGTAGTGAAGAGAAGGGCCATATGTACCCCAATATTCATAGCAGCATTGTTCACAATAGCCAAATTGTGGAAGGAGCCGAGATGCCCTTCAACAGATGACTGGAT
>NW_023246065.1:0-2063 GCF_002007445.2 Ailuropoda melanoleuca | reverse complement strand
AATTGTTATGGCCTATACAAGAGGTTCCTGCTGGTGTTCTCTTGGATTTTCATGGTTCCCAGTTTCATATTTAAGTCTCATCTATTCTGAATCTATTTTTGTGTATGTTGTAAGGAAGTGGTCCACTTTCGTTCTTTTGCATGTGGCTGTCCACTTTTCCCAACACCATTTTTTGAAGAGACTGTCTTTGGATTATTATTTTCTGCTTTGTCAAAGATTATTTGACCATATATATGTGGGTCCATTTCTGGGTTTTCTATCCTGTTCCATTGATGTATGTCTGTGTTTGTGACAATACCATACTCTTTTGATCACTGTAGATACAGTTTATATCACTATAATAATATAAGTTGATATCTGGGATTGAGACACCTCTAGGTTTGCTTTTGTTTTCAAGGTTGCCATAGCTACTCAGGTCTTTTGTCATCCCATACAAATTTTAGGAATGTTTTGTTCTAGCTCTGTCAATAATCCTGTTGATATTTTGATAGAGATTGTATTAAATGTGTCCCTTGCTTTGGGTATTTTAACAATATTTGCTCTTCCAATCAATGAGCACGAAATGTCTTTCCATTTCTTTGTGTCATCTCCAATTACTTTCATCAGCATTTTAGAATTTTCAGAGTACAGTTCTTTTCACCTTTCTGGTTAGGCTACAACTAGATATATTTTGTTACTGTTGTTGTTGTTGCAATTGTAAAGGTGATTGATTCATTAATTACTAGTTCTGCTGCTTCATTATGGTGTGTAGAAATGGAACAGCAACAACAAAGAGATGGAACAGTTTTATTTACACTGATTTTAATCCTGCGACTTTGTTGAATTCGTGTATCAGTTCTAGAAATTTTGGTTAAGTCTTTCATTTTTTCTACATAGAGTATTATGTCATTTGCAAATAGTGAAAGTTTGACTTCTTCCTTGGTGATTTAGATGCTGTTTATTTTTGTTGTTGTTGTTGTCTGATTGCTGTGGCTAGGAATTCCTGTACTAGTGGTGAGAGTAGTGAGCGTGGACATCACTGTGTTAAACCTGACTATAGAGGAAAAGCTCTTTGTTTTTCCCTACTGAGAATATTACCTGTGGTGTTTTTCATATATGGCTATTATTATACTGAAGTATGTTCTCTCAACCCTAGTTTGTTGAAAGTTTTTGTCATTAATTGGTGTTGTGCTTTTTCAAGTGCTTTTTCTGCATCAGTTGAAATAATCTATCATTTTTATCCTTCCTTTTATTAATGTGATGCATCACATTCATTGATTCATGAATATTGAACCATGGTTGCAACGCAGGAATTAATCCCATTTTATCATGGTGAATGATTTTTTAATGTACTATTGAATTCAGTTTGCTAATATTTTATTAAGAATCTTTGCACCCACGTTCATCAAGGATATTGGATTTTTAGTGGAGTCTTCATCTGGTTTTGGTATTTAGCTAATCCTGGCCTCATAGAATGAATTTGAAAGTTTTCCTTCCTTTTCTATTTTTTGGAAAAGTTTGATAAGAATAGGTGTTAACTATTCTTGAACTGTTTGGTAAAATTCGCTTGTGAAGCCATCTTGCTCTGGACTTGTGTTTGTTGGAAGAATGTTTATTTCTGGTTGAATGACTTAGCTGGTTATTGTTCTGTTCAAGTTTTCTATTCCTTCCTGTTTCATTTTTGCTAGTTTATATGTTCCAAGGAATTTATACATTTCTTCCAGATTCTCCAATTCATTGACATAAATTCATATATTTTTCATAATGTACTCTTACAGTTGTTTGTATTTCTGTGGTGTTGGTTGTTATTTCTACTTTTTCATTTTTTATTGTACTTACTTGGGTACTTTCTCATATCTTCTTGAGAAATCTGGCTGGGGGTTTCTCATTTTTTTTTTCAAAGAAATGCCTAATGGTTTCTTTTATCTGTTCTATTGTTTCTTGTTTCTTTGTTTCTATATCATTTATTTTTGCTCTAATCATTATGATTTGAGATTTTTCTTGCTTCTTGAGGTAGGCCTGTATTGCTATATACTTTCCTCTTAGGACTGCTTTTGCTGCAAAGATGTTGGACCTTTTTTTTT
>NW_023246064.1:0-2063 GCF_002007445.2 Ailuropoda melanoleuca | reverse complement strand
TTATCCATTTCTTTGGTCACTGTTACCCCTCACATACTGCTCCCTTTGCTGGCTTCATTCACTCTGTTCTGGAAGTGTCGTGAACAGTTAAGTCCGGCTTTGTTGGTCTGAATGTCTTTATCGCAGCTTCTTTCTACTTAGTGGTTTGGCTGGATGCGTACTCCGGGTCGACAGCTATTACCTCCAGCACTTTGTCTTCTGGCCTCTACTGTAACTGTCTGATGTTGTTAGTCACACTAGTTGGGGAAGCATTCCCAGAAACATGGATGTGTAAAGAAAATACTTGACTTGAGATTTTCACGGAAAAACAATTTTAGAGTAATTAAATAGTTCCACCTCTGCTATAATTAAGTCTTTTCCAAATAATTCAGTTTTTTAATTCAAATTTAAATGCCCTTTGAAGGCCAGAGGCTTTCTTATCTCACTGAGGCTCATAATCAGGGAATTTTAATAGCTATACATTTTATCGATGAAGAAACCAAAGTCTGGGTTGCCAAATAATTTACTCTTGGTCACACAGCTAAGAAATGGCATTGATGAATGCAAACATAGGTCTTCTAATTCAAAACCAGTATAGTTGCCTCTAGAATTAATAATATTATTTTGTATCCTTGCACTTATTTTTATGACGGTGAAAGGAAATAGAATAATATGAATTAATATAAGAGCCCTTGGTTACTCTCATTTAATGATCACATAATTTATGATTTTGTCTTCCGCATGGGGCCCAAGGTGGAAGTCAGCTCCCTGAGCTCAAGGATCAAAAACCCCCAACCTGGTGCTAAAGGCTGGGGAAGCAAATCTGTTTTCAAGAGCTAAACGGTAGGAACTCAGCTGCTTGCCTGAGTAATCATGCGTACGAGTTTCAGATTCAGGGTAGGTTCCCTGAGCCACATGTTGAGAAATTGAAAAATGGCAAAATTGAAAAATAAATGACCTTTGAAATACAGAAGAGTGTTCACTCTGGAGAAAAATGTAATTCAGTTTTCAGGCACATTCCACTTCTTTTATGATTTGAGGATAGAGCAAGGCACGCCAGCAAGTCTAATGGGATATATTTGGTGGAGTAGGTCATTTCTGGGGTAAAATTTTTTTTTATTTATAGCATGCAAGCATGGGAATTAGGGGGACTGGGTTTCACTCTGGCCCCTGTATCCAATTTGCTCTGAGAACACCCACAAGTCATTGAGGCTCCATGGGCTTCAGTTTTCTCATTTATAAAACGTAAAACCTGAAGGATGTGTCTGTCTTTTAATATGTGAGCTCAATACATTCTTATTTATTGGACAAACTTTCATCTTTTATTTTATGTTTTTATTCACCATAGTATGTGTGTATGCATATAGGTATATATGTATGTAAGTAGGTAGGTTGATACTGATTTTTGCTTTCTTTTTTCTCCTTTCCTGATTTCTGTCAAATTGATAGTTTCAAATATTCTTGGTCTTATGTTTGTGTGCACGTATCTATGTATGTATGTAGGGATACATTTGCTGCTCATTTGGAAACTGCACAAATACTTGTGGTTTGGTTTTTTTTTACTTTTTTTAAATTAGACTTTTATTTTAAGTATAGATTTACACACAATTGTAAGAATTATAAAGAGAGAGCCTGTCTACCTTTACCTAGTTTCCCCCAATGGTAGCTATATCTTGCAAAACTACAGTACAGTATATCACAACCAGGGAATTTGCATTGTTAGAGTCAAGATACAGAACAATTCCATCACAAGGATTCTTTCTATTATAACCCACATCCCTTTTCTCTTTTCCTACCTATCTCTTCCATCTCATCGCTGATCTCTGGCAATCACTAATGTAGTCTCCATTTCTACATTGCTATTCCAAAAATGTTATGTAAATGGACGCACCCAGTGTAAAAAGTTTTGGGATTGGCTCTTTTTCACAGGACATAATTCCCCGTAGATTTATCCAAGTGGTTGAATATAACAATTATTCTTTCTTACTGCTGTGCTGATAGTATTCTTTGATAAGGGTACACCACAGTTGGCTTAACCACTTGCCCGTGGAAAGACATCTGAATTGTTTGCAGTTTTTGGCTAT
>NW_023246063.1:0-2063 GCF_002007445.2 Ailuropoda melanoleuca | reverse complement strand
CCTTGCACACCTGTGCCCCCAGCTCACACTCCTACCTGCTCAGGTCTCTTACCGGTGCATTGTGCCACTCCCACGGTCTGAGACAAGATGATGCCACGGTCCCCAAGTATAATTAAGGCTGCGACTGGCTGGCCCTGGGATAGCTCGGCCGGGCCACAGCATCACTGTAGCCCCGACGCTGCGCCTGCAAGAGAAAAGTTACGAGAAACGGCACTTTGAAAGCAGCATTTTACCCCCAGCATGCCAATGAAAGGGTCTGCACTTTCTCTAAGTTTCAAAAAATCCGTTTGTATAAAGAATAGCTTTGCTTCTCTAAGTGTTCTGTCACCATGCCCCCTCCCGCCTGCCAGCCGTCTCCCCGTCCCGTCCACACCACCCCAGGCTCGCCTGACTCTCGGCCGGCCCCGGTGGCAGCAGCACCTCCGGAAAGGGATCCGACGACAGAGCGCATCCCGTTCACTTCCTCTTAGTGCACCAGTAAACAGGTGATTGCCTTTCATCTCATCCCGTGATTATAACTGCCTTGAAGTAAAAGCTCACTTGCTGGAAACAAAACTCATAGATTAAACCAAAAAATAAAACAACTGAAGTTGACATTTCCTTAAAACAAATTGTTATTTAATTTTTAAAAACATCAATAGCTTTGCTCGGGAAATTATTCAATGGAGAGTTCCAGAAAAATCACTGAACTCATAAGATACATGGAGGGTCTTGTGTTTTTGCAGGTGTCTGACACCTGAAGGGATCTGGCCGCCATGTGACCCTCTTAGTGTCTCAAGTCAGAATCCAGCAATCAGGGACACACCAAGGGACAAAGACAGAGACTCCTACGTTCAGTGGTTCAGGATGGTGCCAAGCAAACTGTCTTTGCTGACTTAGAATTTCCAGCCAGTCATCCTGGTCTCTTTAAGGAAAGCCAACATGGCAGATACGGACAAGAAAATAGTGGGATTGGTTCAGTCTTTAATTGGAGACTTTTTCAAATTCCCTAGAATTTATTTACTGATTTATAATCTTCCTCTCTATAACATAAATTATTTATGTTCCATTAAATAAGAGATTCACAGAATTTCTTGAATGCTGGTTATTTTTGTTTGAATTATTTTAATAATTTATATTTGGGGCCCTATATTTCCACGGTCATTTATTTGTTTTACTATTTCTCCTTATCTACACAGCCCAAAGTATGTGATCATCTGTTTCTCATAATTTTTTTATTTGTTTTTCACACATATGGGTTTATTGTGTTCACAGTAATAAGCTGTTTTAAAAAACTGAAAACATTTTGCTAATTATTGAAAGGGGGAAATACATACAGGACCCAGAAAATGTCATTTTAAATATTACATCTGTTTTCTATTTTTAAACCTTCATTACTTCCAATTCAACTTCTCTAATCACAACTTACGCCGCATATTAATAGTTGAACCAGATTTATCAGAAACAGTCTTTTCTATAGAACCTTCCAGAAGATAATCTCAGAGAAGGCCGATAACACAGATGATCACAATGTTTCCTGTCCTAGCAGATGCACGTAATGACACAGAGATTGTTCATATTAAATACTCTATTTCCAGTGCATGGGGTGCTCCCTTATCCCCTCAATGTCTGTTTCTGGAACATTTTTCTGGGCTAATGACGCACCACAGACTTCTACAGGCTGAGACGATATTTGCACTTAACGATGATAATAGCCCAGCAGACGTGACTCAATATTGGAGGATAAGAGTGAAGTTTCCGTCCCTAAAGAAACATATTTTTTATGATTGTTTTCCTTTTTGAAATTAGTCGTGTGTGGTTTAGAAGGGAAATTATGTATAAATCCACGCTGAGAAAGGAGGTGTTAGAAATCCTCCTTGTAAATGGTGGTATGATCCAGAATCATGGGTTAGCATATTCTGGAAGAGAACTGATGTTCAGAGCAGCAGGGAAAATGCATAAGCATGGAAGGTGGGTGTTTAACACCACGGGGTCAAGAGCCCTTATAAGAATATAATACAAATCTCTAAAGCCTCAAACTGGGAAAACTGCATTTTGGGCCAAGTATGCAACATTTTGTGTAT
>NW_023246062.1:0-2063 GCF_002007445.2 Ailuropoda melanoleuca | reverse complement strand
TGAACCTACATTGACACATTATTACCATCCAAAGTCCATAGTTTACATTAGAGTTCACTCTTGGTGTTGTACATTCTATAGGTTTTAACAAATTTATAATGATAAGAAAACACCACTATTATATCAGAGTAATTCCACTGCTTTAAAAATCCTCTCTGCTGTGCCTATTTCCCACATATCCATTTTACTGTACTTTTTGCATTTTTAAAAAAAGGAGAGGGGTGCCTGGGTGGCTCCGCTGGTTAAGCGTCTGCCTTCAGCTCAGGTCGTGATCCCAGAGTCCTATTTGTTTGGTTTCTTAAATTCCACATATGAGTGAAATAATATGGTATTTGTCTTTCTCTGACTAACTAATTTTACTTACCATAATACTCTCTAGCTCCTTGCAAATTGCCAGATTTCATTTTTTTAAAGATTTTATTTCTTTATTTATTGAGAGAGAGAGAGGGAAAATGAGTGAGAGACAGAGGGAGAGAGAATCTGAAGCATACTCCACGCTGAGCACAGAGCCCCACTCGGGGCTCCATCCCATGACCACTAGATTGTGACCTGAGCCAAAACCAAGAGTTGGATGCCTAACCAACTGAGCCACCCAGGTGCCCCAAGATCTCAATCTTATTTATGCCTGAGTAATGTTCATGGTATAAATATAGCACTTCACTTTTAGCTATTCATTGGTTGATGGACACTTAGGCTGTTTCCATAATTTGGCTATTGTAGATAATGCTGCTATAAACACTAGGGTACATGCATCCCTTTGAACAAGTATTTTTGTATGCTTTGGGTAGTTACCTAGTAGTTCAACTGCTGAATCATAGGGTACTTCTATTTTTAAACTTTTTGAGAAACCTTCACACTTGTTTCTTGTGGCTTTGATTTTAGCCATTCTGAAAGATGTGAGGTGATATCTCATGGTAGTTTTGATTTGCATTTCCCTGACGATGAGTCATGTTGAGCATCTATTCCTGTGTCTGTTGGCCATCTGTATGCCTTCATGGGAGAAATGTCTGTTCCTATCTTCTCTCCGTTTTTTTAATTGGATTATTTGGTTTTGGGAGTATTGAGTTGTGTAAGTTTTTTATATATTTTGGATACTAACCTTTTCTCAAATGTCATTTGCAAATATCTTCTCCCATTCAGTACATTGCCTTTTGGTTTTATTGTTTCCTTCATTATGCAGAGGTTTGGTTGTTTTTCTTTCTTTTTTTTTTTTTAACTTTGATGCAGTCCCAATAGTTTATTTTTGTTTTTATTTCCCTCCCCTAAGAAGATATATCTAGAAAAATGTTCCTATGGCTGATGTCAGAGATATTACTGCTGTGCTCTCTTTAAGGATTTTTATGATTTCAGGTTTCACATTTCGTTTTTTAATCCATTCTGAATTCATTTTTCTGTATGGTGTAAGAAAGTAGTCCAGTTTCAACCTTTGTATGTAGCTGTCCAATTTTCCCAACACCATTCATTGAAGATACTATCTTTTTTCCATTGGATATTAATTCCTCCTTTGTCAAAGATTAATTGACCATATAACTGGATTTTATATGCTGTTCCATTGCTCTGTGTGTCTGTTTTTGGGCCATACCATACTGTCTTGATGACTAAAGCTTTGTAGTATAACTTTAAGTCTAGAATTGTGATAGCTCCCATTTTTTTTCTTCTCAAGACTGCTTTAGCTATTTGGGGTCTTCAGTGGTTCTATACACATTTTATTGCATTAAATGTATAGATTGCTTTGGGTAGTATATACAGTTCAATATTTGTTCTTCTAATCCATGTGCACAGAATGCCTTTCCATTTCTTTGTATCCTCTTCCATTTCTTTCATCAACGTTTTATAATTTTCAGAGTATAGGTCCGTCACCTCTTTGGTTAAGTTTATTCCTAGGTACTTTATTATTTTTGGTGCAATTACAAATAGGATTGTTTTCTTAATTTCTTTTTCTTCTGCTTCATTATAATTAGTATATAGAAATGTAACAGATTTCTGTACATCGATTTTGCATCCTGTGACTTTAATGAATTAATTTAAGAATTCTAGTAGTTTTTTGGTAAGTCTTTAGGGTT
>NW_023246061.1:0-2062 GCF_002007445.2 Ailuropoda melanoleuca | reverse complement strand
GCTTGTGTTCCCTCTCTCGCTGGCTGTCTCTATCTCTGTCGAACAAATAAAATCTTTAAAAAAAAAAAAAAAATCTATGTAACTAGACTGTGAGGAAAGCATCTTATTTAAAAAGGCCCTTAACAGAATGTCTCTGGTTAATGCTCCTAGAAAGTGATACAGAGGTTTTATAAGCTGAGATATAAAATGGTGGTTTCATAATTTAAACACTACTACTGTTAAGAGATGAGCCTTATAGAGAGACTTCATCTATCCTGGATCAGACTTACACGTCCAACATGAGAAGAAAGGGGAGTTACCCTCAACATCTCAGACTTCCGTTTTTATCCTTGATATTATTTATTAATTTCTGTAAAAATGAGCAATGGAAAAAAAATTGAGGTGAAATCCTATGCAAAGTTTTTAATAAGAATTTGAGCAGAATAACATCCCTAAAGACAACGCATGCCAGAAGAAAACACTCACAAATTTATTATCTACTATTTCAATACGGACTAAAAGGCAACATGAAAATGATGCAAGACATGAAAAAGTAGCATATATCTGAATTAAAAATAAGATGACAGAACTCAGAAAATAATTCAAAATTTAAAAAAAAATCATTTCAGAAGTAAAAACCAAACAAGAAGGGAAACAAAAGGGAAAAAAAAATTCCAGAGAACAATACCCCAGTGTATGCCTTGTGATGGGGATCACAAACTACAACCCAAGCGCCAAATATGGCCACCACTGCTTTTATAAATAATGATTTATTGGAGCGGACCACACCCACTCATTTATGTATTGTCTACAGATACTTTCATGGCACAAAAGCAGAGCTGAGTAGTTGAAACAATTGAAACAGAGACTATATAGGGCACAAAGCCTAAAATATTTACCATCCAGCCACTTACAGAATAAGTTTCCCAACTCTTGCCTTAAGAGAAATGGAAGGTAAAAGGAGAACATTTTTTAAAAGCAAAAGAAAAAAAAATGAAGATATATTTTTAAAAAAGTATTCAATAGTATGCAACAGTTACCAGGGCTTGGGGTAAGGTGGGAATGAGCAGTTAGTGTTTAAATGGATACAGAGTTTGTATTTGAGATGATGAAAAAGTTCTGGAAATGGACAGTGGTGACAGCTGTACAACACCATGAATGTACCTAATGACAATGAACTAACACTTAAAAATAGTTAAAATGGTTAATTTTATATTATGTATTATTTTACCACATACACACACACAGCAAGTGGCAAATTTAGAGAAAGGTAAAGTTCTAATATACATAAAAGGGGGAAAAATACTAAAACCTAAAATTGAAGAAAACTTTCCTAAAATACGAGATCTGAAACAATGTAAAGAAAAAGCACAGCATATATCTGAGAAAATCAATTTAAAGAAACTAAGAGTAAGACAAACTCTGTTAGAGTATGTTGACGTTATGCAAGAGGAAAAAAATCCTTTGGACATCTAAGGAAAGAGACCAAGGAAAGAAAATCAGATTACCATCAGGCTTTTCACATTAATGGTTTTTACCAGAAGAAAATGGGAATTTTTTAAATACTCAGGAAAGAAAATGAGAACCAAAGACTTTATATACAGTCAAACTGACTTCCAAGAAAAAGGCAACGACTTTTATTGCCATTAAAAAAATTTCAGGCAACGCTGTTTCCAGGATACCTTCCTAAATAAACTCTAGAAAACAAGTGACAGACCATCAAAATAACTAACGATATCAATATTAGGACTAGCAGTGAGCATCTGCAGCAGAAATGTAGTTATAAATAATGATTTCAGGTATCTACTGCTACATAACAAACTATTCCAAAATCTATGGCTTAAAATAACAACTACTACTTATTATTCTGATGATACTATGAGTTAACTAAGCTCAGTCAACTGGAGGCTTGATGAGGCTGGAATATCCAAGGTGGTTCACTTACTCAGCTGGCAGTGGGTACTGTAGGAAAGCCACGAGCCTTGCTTCTCTTTTCCATGGTCCTTTTCAAAGCATGGTGGCTGGGTTCCAAGAAAGTTCCCAATGCATGAAAGTGAAAACTTAAGCTTCTGAAGGCTCAGGT
>NW_023246060.1:14346-15793 GCF_002007445.2 Ailuropoda melanoleuca | reverse complement strand
GTTGTTAAATTCTACCAAAACCTGAAGATGAAAAGATACCAATCCTTCGCAAACAGTTTAAAATTATAAGAGACTTGGACACCTCCCAATTTGTTTATGAGGCAGGCCATACAGTAACCAACTTTTTAAAGAGCCAAACTTGGACACTGCCAGAACAAAAAAATATATATGTGTGTGTAATAAATTACACATGCATATTTTATTAACTTAGCCTAAAACTTAAAATTGGAATTTATTTGAAATTATATATTGCTCTGGTTATTTTTGTCATAAAAATGTTGCTATTAAAGTAAAAAACAACCAGAGCCTGGGTGGCTCAGTAGGTTAAGGTGCTGCTTGCGGCTCAGGTAAGGATCCCAGGGTACCGGGATTGAGCCCCATGTCAAGCTCCCTGCTCAGTGGGGAGTCTGCTTCTCTCTCTCTACCTTGTCCCTGCTTGTGCGCAAGCTCTCTTTCTCTCTCTCAAACAAATAAAATCTTAAAATTAAAATAAAATATAATTAAATTAAATAAAACAAAACAACCTTCTCACTAGTTACCAGTGGCAACCAGTAGTAATTAATAATAGAACTAATTAAACAAATAATACATGTGGGAAAAACATAAAAACATCACTTTTTTTTGTCCTTCAATACTTATTTTAACATTTATGTTTTAACTCTTCATTGAGTATTTAAATTTTTTTGCTATATTATTATACACTCTTAGGCTACAAAAATGTTCAGCTTTTTAAAGGGAGGATATAATTATAATAGGACTAAGTAAACTGTTTAATAAAAAATCGATATTGAACTGTTTTATTTCTGTCCCATGATAAAGATTATTTACTCTGTTTCCCTTTCTTATAATATTTTTTGAACTGTCTGCAGAATTTAAGAAATTCTTTTCTTGCATGTAATGGTAAAACTGAATACAGTTAAACATAAACTTCTCTGACTTGCAGCTGTTGCCTTAGGAAGCCTACCTTATGAGAATTCCTGCCATAAGGTCACATGCGGCGTCGCGTTCAATATGCTCTCGATAAGCGTTTGAGCATGGACCGCTTCAGAAATTACTACCAACAGCAGTATTTAGGCTTGTAGAATTTGTTTCCAGATTTACAAATATGGCCAATACACTCTATACCCATAGACATGTTTTGGTATATCAGCTGTTTATTAATCCGGTCCTTTGCATCTGTACATTCATCTTATGTTTTATCCACATCCAAGATGTTCATCATTTTTAACACCCTGAAAAACGTTAGATGGTTTAGGTTGAACTTTTCTTTTTCAGGTAAAGTCTTTTTAAAATGAAGAGATTGTTTGAAATTCTGAAATTACATTTGGAAACTAGATAAGTTACAGTTTTAATAAAGTAATTTAGAAAGTCCTGTTTAACTTGGCTGCCCTTTCCTTGAGACATATTTTTAAGTTCAGAAACAGTTTTGTTTCCAAAAAATGAAGGT
>NW_023246060.1:0-12846 GCF_002007445.2 Ailuropoda melanoleuca | reverse complement strand
GTAGGAGAAGGAAGGGAATAATGAAGGGGAGGTAAACAGAAGGGGGAATGAACCATGAGAGACTGTGGACTCTGGGAAACTGAGGGGTTCAGAGGGGAGGGGGTAGGCGATTGGGATAGGCCGCTGATGGGTATTAAGGAGGGCACGTATTGCATGGTGCACTGGGTGTTATACACAAATAATGAATCATGGAACATTGCATGAAAAATTGGGGATGTACTGTATGGTGACTAACATAACAAAATAAAAATTATTAAATAAATAAATAAAGCCTTTAAGATAAATAAATTTGAAAAGCTGCAAAACATGGACTATCTCTGAAGAGATAGCCCAGTGTCAAAGAGGGAGGGGGCACTAAATAGATAGAATAATTAAAAACACTGACAGTTAGAGATACAGCAAGTTATATACACCCCAATTCAATACACAGTTAACAAAATTCCTCACATTTAAGACCTATTTGATTCAGTAACTATTGTCCAGTAAAGCATACCTGGCTTTCAACAAAAAACAACAAAGCATACTAAAAGACAAGGAAAAAGCATAGTTTAAAAAAAAAAAAAACAAACATTAAGGACAAGATTCAGATAAACACACATTTAGAATTATCAGACAAGGAATTTAAAACAATTATGATTAATATATTAGGGACTCTAAAGGAAAAAAATTGACAGAATTTAAAACCAGATGAGTGTGTCATCAGAAAAAGAAACTTTAGGAAGAGTCAAAAGGAAATACTTCCACTATAATCAGGAACAAGACAAGGATGTCACCTGTCGTCAGTCCCTTTCAACATGGAGAGGCAAGAGCCAGAACCCAGTCAGTATTGAATACAAGCAAATTTTGTCATATATATTAAATAAAAATATTTATTTAAATAAGTAAATTTAAATAAATAAAAATATTAGAAAAAGTGTTTTATTATTTTTTTATTTTTTAAATATTTTATTTATTCATTTGACAGAGAGAGAGACAGCCAGGGAGAGAGGGAACACAAGCAGGGGGAGTAGGAGAGGAAGAAGCAGGCTCCCAGCAGAGGAGCCCAATGTGGGGCTCGATCCCTGGTCTCCGGGACCACGCCCTGAACCAAAGGCAGACACCCAACGACTGAGCCACCCAGGTGCCCCAAAAAGTGTTTAAAGTTTTATTGGAAAATCAAAGGACCTAGAATATTCAACACAATTCTGAAAGAGAACAAATTTAGGGAACACACTTTACTCAATTCGATAATTTCCATAAAATTTCTGTATCAGTACACCATAGTATTGGCCAAAGAAAAGACACATTGATTAATGAACACACTAGACAGTCCAGAATTTAACCCACACAAATGTAATCAACCATATTTTACAAATACTCAAAGGCAATTCAATGAAGAAAGAATCATCTTTTTTACAATGGTGCCAGAACAATTGTATGCCCATGTGTGGAAAAAAAATAATAACTCACGCACAGATCTTCTATGGTAAACAAAGATTAACTCAAAATGGATCACAGTTGCTAAAAAATTCTCATCACAAGAAAAAAAAACTGTAGTTAGGACAGGTGATGGATGTTAATTAAACTTGTGATAATCACTCTGCAGTGTGTACACATACCAAATCATTAAGTTTACACAAAAAACTAATACGATGTTATGTGTCAATTGTATATCAATAAAAAATGGATCCTAGATAAAAAGTAAATGCTAAAACTGTAACTTTTTAATGGAGGCATAGAGGGATTTCTCTTATAACATTGAATTAGATATAAATTTCTACCCAAAAGAACTAAAGATAAAGGAACTTTGAAACATGTGACATTCAAAATAAAAATTTCTACTTCTCAAAAGCCATCACACAAAAATCAGGAGACAAGCCACAGAATGGGAACATAATACACGTAAGCCCTTTACCTAACAAAGAAGTTGTGTCAAGAATGGATAAAAAAAAAAACAAAACCTTCCTATGACTCAATAGGAAAATACAAAACAATTTAAAAAATGAGCAAAATGTTTGCAGATACATATCACAGGGGAAAACTTACAAAAAGCCAATAAGGATATGAAAAAGTATTAAAAATCATTATTGATTAATAAAATTCAAATTCAGACCACAATGATATAGCTCTACACACCCATCAGAATGGCTAAAATTCAAAAGATGGCAGTAATAGTGAAAAGCACATAGGTAAACTGAAATGTTCACTCATTGAATTGGAGAAGATAAAATGGTACCATCTCTTTAAACAACAGTTTGGAAAATAGCTTCTTATAAATTAGGTGTAGTATTATTATAACACTCAGCAATTCCATACTTAGGTATTTACCCTAGAGAAATGAAACAAATTTCCAAAAAAGACTTGCATATTAATGATGCTTATATCAGCTTTACTTAAGGTGCCAAAAACTCAAAGCAACTTAAGTGTTCACAAAAAGGTAAGTCAGTAAACAAATTGAGATATAGTCATACAATGAAATATTATTTAGTAATAAACAGAAAAAAGCCACTGATTAATGTAAACAATGTGGAATTACACTGAGAAAAAAAATATACTGAGGAAAATAAGGCATTCATAAAATAATACATAATTCATAATTCTGTTTACATGAGATTCTAAGGGAAAAGTACAATTCAATTACAGTAACAAAAAGCAGATTGGTGACTCCCTGATATAGGGGTTGATGCTGTTCTGCATTTATATTTATTTATAACCATTTTACACCCTCACTTCTACCTTCAAAATACCTTTTAGAAACCTTGTGCTTCTGTGGTAAAGAAACAATGATCTTAAGTTTAGCATTATCTTTTACTGCATTTTAATTATTCTTCTCTAAATTCAAGTGAAATTAACTTTAATTTATTAGAAATAAAATGCATAGTATACTTATATTTTACTATCTGTGACTATCCATCTACCTGTCCATTTATTCACCTACCAATATCTCATAACATATCCATCCACCCAACTATCCAACCATCCATCCATCCATCCATCCATCCACCCACCTATATGCTTATACTGATGACCAGTGTATTGGCTAATTAACAACAATTGCAGTTCTCTGCTAGTCAAAAGAAATGAGAAAGATAAAATTGTCTGTGCTACCTACTTGTGTTCATATAGGGGTCTAAATGTGATTTAACTCTACAAATCAGCTGTGGTTACAACGGATTCTAGATCTTGATTTAGAATAAATCATATGAAGAGAAAGGCCTGTGGACGAGATTTTGATTTGGAATTGTTATGTGGGAGAGAGAGCAGGGTCAAGGCCATTTGTTTTGTTGATGCCCATCTCCTCACAGGGGGCATGACTATGATGGAAGTAGCTCTAGTGGCGGCCCCTGATTTACTTTCTTCTTGCTGTTAGCAAATGTTAACAGCTTCATTGACCACCCAATTCTGCTGTGTGCCTGGATATTTAGTCTACAGTGTTTTCTTCAGCCTTCTCAATGATTCTTAGTAAATTATCTTTTGCTCAAATGCTCTGAAGTGGATTCCTTTTCCACTATGATAAAATTACCACATTTTAATGCTGGCTGTTTCTAAATGGTGGCAATTTGAAATAATTTGTTGCTTCCATCATCATGTTGTATTTTTTTAAGAATTTATTTATTCAATGAGAGAGAGAGCGAGAGAGAGAGAGAGCACACAAGTGGGGGGGGGTGAAGGCAGACGCAGAGGGAGAGAGAGAAACTCAAGCAGACCCCACACTGAGTGCAGAGCCCAGTGCAGGCCTTCATCCCACAACCTTGAGATCACAACCTGAGCTGAACTCAAGAATCAGATGCTTAGCTGACTAAGCCACACAGGCACCCCCTCTTCATATTCTTATAAATGACTTTATTTTTATTTTAAGAAGCAGATGTCAATATCATATATGTGATTAAATCATTTAGAAAATGGGTATGACAGCAAGTAAATATTAATTTTCCAATCATCTGTTCTACTATAACATATACTATATTTGACATATTACATAGATGTTTATCAATGTATATGCATATGTACACAAATGTGTGTGTGCATACATGAATTTCTTCTTTATTATTATAAATTTCTGGAGGTTAAGGGAATTTAACATCATTGTTTATGTTTCCTCTAACTACTAAATATGGCCTGGAACACAATGAGTATTTAATATATTATTAATTGAACAGACATAATTATACAGTGATTTTAGAAGACTCAAAAATTCACTACCAAATTTGCTTTTTTGTAAAATTATTCTAAAAATCAGGAGCCTTTAACTTGGTAAAAATTTGTAAAAAACAGTGAAAATTAACATACCTCCAAGTTTAAAAAATAAGAGGTGCAATAGTCTGTTTCTATGGTTAAACATGCAAAGAAGTAAGCAGTTCAATATGATTTTTTGCCCAAATGTATGAAAACAAACCCTTCAACAGTTCCAGTTTGCAGTAACTTCCCTCTTTTGCAATCCAATTTGTTAACTAAAAAATACTCACCAAGCTCATTGTAGATATTAATTTGATTCCAAATTGAATAAAAGTTCCAAACATCACCGAATCTAGGAATTTCAATATTACTTTAAATGGGGAAACACTCTAAAATGCCATCAGAAAATTGCATGGCATTGAGAATTGGCCATTTCACAAAGATATGTAATGGAATGCTTGCCTGGGTAACCAATGTGAGTCATCGTATGTTAACCCTTGATTTCCTTCATGGGAGCTGAATGGCATAAGAAGAAACTGGTCACTATTCTTGATGCTTTTCCAAGTCAGCAGTATCATTTCCTTATTTATCTCCTCAGACACAGATTTCTGAGCACCTTAATAATTGATCGATTACTGAATCATTAATTTACAGCAGAGATTCCCTTTCCTTTATTGTGTATTTTACTTTATTTTACTATAGCTATTATTATACTTTGGGGCAATTACCTGTTTAGAAATTCAGAATTATGCCTTCACCAGTAGAAACATAATTCTGGGAAAACTGATATTAATCTAGTTAGTTTCAGGGTCAAGCTTAATTCTTAAAGCATAATTATGAATTAAGAACAGAACAAAAGGATAATCCCAACAACAAAGCAGTTAGAAATGAGCCAAAATAGTCAAAATACACAATAAAAGTATTCATTTAAATTAGTTTGTTGGCATGACTACTATATGTTAGAATATGCTTCATTAGAATGGATCATGCAGTTTATACCATCTGCTAAATCTTCAAATTCTGTAAGACTGCTGTGACATTTATGTGACTGTTGACTTTCATTTCAGTGCTTATTTATTTAATACCACTTCTATTACAGACGTCCTAGTATATTTATCAATAATCAACATTTTAAAATACACTATTTAATTGAAATATAACACACTCACAGAAAAATGTACATGTTGTAAGTGTAAAGATCTATGGATTGTCAAAACACACACAGGTAACTCCCATCTAAGACACGACCTCCTTGCCAAAGTCCCCCTTAATTTCCCACTAGTCCCTATGTACCACTATTTTCCCAGAGTCACATGCCATCCTCACTTTTAAGACTCTAGACTGATTCTGTCTATTATTTAACTTTAAAGAAGTGAAATCCTGCAATATGTACTGTTGGGTTTCTGGCTTCCTTCACTCAAAATTATGTGGCATTAGTCATCCATTTGAGTTAGCACAACAAATTTATTTTCAATATTGTATAAAATTCAAGTTATGTATGGTCACAAATTCATTCTACTATGGATGGATATTTGATTCATTGCTAGATTTTGGCTGAAATAAATAGCACTGCTACGAACATCCTTGCACACATCTTTATTTCCTTCCATTTTTATTATTGTCTTTTTTTCACTCTTAATCCCTTAACGGGCAGATTTCCTAATCTTTATTCAGTCTAATTGGTTTATATTTTTGGAATCCTATTTAAGAAATGTTTTCCTACTTTATAGTCAAGGAGATATTAACTTTTAAAAGCTTCATTGTTTGGCCTTTCCTATTCGGATTCAAGTTCACCTAGAGTTGACTTTTACATGTGCTATGAAATAGGGTCAAGTTCCTTTTTCATTTTTCCTTCAATGCAGACCTCAAATTGACTCAAGACCATTAATTGAATAGCTCAGGTTTCCCCAATGCTTTTGACTACATATGTGAGTTCTATTTCTAGACAATTCTATGCCACTGGTTTATTTTTTTTAATTCTTGTGTTAATGCCACACTTCTTACTATGTAGCTTTGTAATAAACGGTTAGTTTTTATCTTTCAACTTCTACTTTTTTCTAGATTAGTTTGATTATTCTTCAACTTGGCATATCTGCATAATTTAAAGAAGTGTTGAGGTTAAATTCATATAACATAACTGTTTTAATGTGAATGATTTGGTAATATTTAGTGTCATAAAAAGTCATGCAACCACATTTTTATAACTTCAAAATAAACACTGTGCACATTAAGCAGTTCTTTTCCATCCTTCCCTCTCCTAGTCCCCTCTAATCACCAATCTTTGTTCTACCTTTATTGATTTATCTACTCTGCATACTTCATAAAAATGTGCAATCCCTATCAAAATTCTAATGGCCATTTGGCAAAAACAGAAAAGCTGATCCTCAAATTCATATGGATTTTGAAGAAGCCCTGATTAGTCAAAACAATATTGACAAAGAAGAAAACACAGGAATAAATATTCATGACCTTGGATTTGGGAATGGATTCCTGTATATGATGCCAAAAACATGGCAACAAAGGGAAAAATAGATAAAATGGACATGGTCCAAATTTAAATTTAAAAAAAGCTTTGATTTACCAAACAATGTAATCAAGAAAGTGAGAAGACAGTCTACAGAATGGAAAAAATTATATATATATATATATATAGAGAGAGAGAGAGAGAGAGAGAGACAGAGAGAGAGAGAGACCCTATATATATAGGGTTTAATATCCAAAACATATAAAGAATTCCTAAAATTCAGCAAGACAAAGAAAAATAGGCCAATTCAAAATGGTCACAGGTCTTGAATAGACATTTCTGCTAAGAAGATATACAAATGGCCAACCATTTCACATCAACTAGGATGGCTAATAATTAAGAGAGAGAAAGAGAGAGAAGAATCCCTGTACACTGCTGGAAGGAATCAGCTGCTGGGGAATGCAATTTGGTGATTCCTCAAAAAGTTAAATGTAGAATTACCATATGACCCATCAATTCCACTTCTAGATGTATGTCCAAGTGAATGAAAAGTTGGTATTCAAAGAAACACAGGCAGGTGCACATTCATAGAGGCACTATTTATGATAGGCAAAGATGAAAACAGTCCAAATGCCTATCAATCTATGAATGGATAAAAAATAAATATACATAAAATGGAATATTATTCAACTATAAAAGGGAAGGAAGTACTGATACATGCTACTACCTGGATAAACCTTTAAAACATTACACTAAGTGAAAGAAGCCAGACACAAAAGGTTATACATTCCACACACAAATTTTTTTTTAAAGATTTTATTTATTTATTTGACAGAGATAGAGACAGCCAGCGAGAGAGGGAACACAAGCAGGGGGAGTGGGAGAGGAAGAAGCAGGCTCATAGCAGAGGAGCCTGATGTGGGGCTCGATCCCATAACGCCGGGATCACGCCCTGAGCCGAAGGCAGCCACCTAACGACTGCACTACCCAGGCGCCCCAACAATGGTTGATTTAAATGGGACCGAACAGAAACGAATTTCTTTCAGTGGAATGGACAAAATTTGAATTATGAGAAGGAAAGGAATATTCTGCTGATGTGGCCTCATAGGGCAGGAAAGCATTTGAGGATAACTGCAGGTCAAGACACCTCTACTTGCTAAAATACATAATTTATAAAATCAAAAGAAGAAAGTTAGATCCTCAGAGGGATAAAGAGAATACATATTTTATGAATATCTATCTTATAATTTAGATGTGAATGCATTTTTGAAAGCACTCTTTTGACAAAGAGTTTTTCACCTCAACCGTCTGAAATATAAACTCATCAGTAGTTCTTCTTTTTATGAATTAAGGCCATAAAAGTAGCAACTAAAACATAGCCTTGGCTGTTGATCAGAATGCTTTTGGGTTCAGTTGATAGCAAGTTAGACTCATTCCCAGTTGCAACAGCTGAGGTCCACAGTTAAATATAGAGGAGACCTCATTGACTCAAATAGTGTCCTCGGGACACTATTCTCTCTCAATGCTTTGTTTGTTTTTCCTGAGCGGCTCAAGTGTGAGGTGGAAACTCTTCCTGTTAATTCCAATCTGGCACTGACGATTTTAGACTTGCACTAGCCCCAGGGGAAGAGAGAGTCTCTCAGACAAATATCCTCCAATTGGATCTTGCTGCTTCCAATTGTGCTCCTCCGCTCTGACCTATGAGCTGTGGCCAAAGGGATGAGGCACTTTGATTGGCTAGCCCTAGTCACATGACAATCCCTGGGACTGAGTGGGAAGTCACAGAGATTAATAGTTGAGTTCCTTGAAAAATTAGAAATCGGTAACCAATGCTTAGAAAGTAAAATCAACCAATAACTCTTCCTACGGTAGAATGTTGCCATTGCTAAAGGGTCTCCCTTCTTTAATCAAGATTTTAGCTTGTTTAAATAACAGATTACCATCCACCCTCCCTCTTCAATACCTCATGAAACTCTTTCCCCAGTCATATAAATTACCATGGAGAGGGAACTTTTATATTTGAATATATTTGCACATATCCTTTCCTCTGTAGAGAATACATTTCTGTATCACTGTTTCTAGAATTCATGATTTCTAGCTCCTCCTGTGAGGCCTCTGTTGACTTTCAAGGTTGTGTTAAGTATCTCTCCCTTGTATTATTATAATTCTTAAGCATAAATGCCTCAACTATAGCACTTAATATATATCACCTAAAAATAAACTTTTTCTGCATATTCTGCTAGACTGGACATTCTGTGGCAGCAAAAACTGAGCATTTTTTCCCCAAGACGTATTACTAATCCTAACACATATTGAAGGTGCAAAACATACCTTTCTCATTTGGAGACTAAGGATAATGGCATTTCATTAAAAAAAAAAGAATATTGAGAAAATTAAATCTATACAAGCTAATCTAACATATTTGCCTTTCTCCCAATCTTTTAAACTATAATCCCCAATACCTGTCATTACACTGTATCATTTTAATTCATTCTGGATCTGCAGAAATTGAGAAATTAGAAGATGCTAGCCATTTCATACAATCACCTACTACTATATTCCAGAGCTGTTCTAGAATGTCTAGAACATATAACTTCACTTCAAGCTCACAACAGAATTGTTAAAGAAGCATTATTACCAACAGGTGAGATGTTCACTTACACAGAGAGTTTTGAATTCCCGCTTCATCCTTATCGGTTGTGTGATTACATACAAGTTATTTAACATCTCTGAGTATTGCATCTCCCTATCTGTGAGACAGATATTAGAATCGTACCTACTCAACAGTTTGTTACAGGGATTGCAAGGATTCCTCTGAAGTGCTTAACACAGTGGGTGTCACATAGTGAATCCTCAATTAATTTAGCAATTCTTATGAATATGTAAATGAAGTGATCACAGGACACAGCTTAAAAATGATAGAAGTAATATTCAAAGCCCAGTCTTTCTGGTTGTAAACCTGTGCTCCTAATTGGTAGGCTACAGTTTTTCTTACTTAAAATGTAGAAAAGACAAGCAAAAGTCATACCTGAAATTTTATACAACAACAAATAGAATATCATGGTCTGTAATGTGTTGGCCCACCCCTAGTTAACACCTTAATTATCAGTAAATATTTTTTCCAGTTACAAGTCGACAACTAACTGGGAATAAAAAAAGAAGAGTAAATAGAATAGCCTCTTTGATAACGAGTTAAAAAAAAGTATATATATATATATATATCATATATATATGTATATATATATCATATATATATCAAATATATATATATGAAATATATAAATATATGAAATTCTGAGGATGTAAGCATGAGGAAAAGTGAAGAGATAAGAGGGAAAAGAAGTTTTGCCAAACAAAGATTATTTTCTCTATTATTTTTGTGATTGTGTCAATGACTGGCCTTATAATTCTGGGATGTGCATACTCATTAGGAAACACCTTAACATCCTGCTTTGGATAAACACATCTGAACATCTAGCTGTCACCTCATTTACTACCTGAATACGCACAAAACCTTTCGCTAAGAATTCAGATAAGATTTGCCAAAGACCTTGCATTTCTCACATGTATTTGCTCCCTGATAGGGCTTAAAGTCTCTTATAGCCACAGCACTGAAAAGTCTGGAAACTCTGGCCCCTCTCTTGCTGTGCAGGAGCAGTGCTAAATGATGGGCTTTACCAGGTTGTTTTTCATCTCCCTTACCAACTGTAACATAGATGCATATGAGGCACTAGAGGTTATTGAAAATGTAATCAACGTCCTCTTGCCCCAGGCTTCCCACAGGAACAGGAGCACAACAACCCTCCCCTGGGGAGACACAAATACAACTCAAGGAAAGGCTTAAAAATAGTTTTATTTATGTAAAGTTATTATAGCTCATTTCATTTGCTCCTGCAACATCATCCATTTCATATCTTCCTCACTTCTAGTTGCTCAGAGTACAAATTAATTCCCTGTGGATAAGGGCTGATGTTATTTAATACAGAGCACCTATTAATAAATCACATTAGGATACATAATTAATTATCTAACCCATTTGTGGGGGTAATAAAATCATCTACTTTTAAATGTCCTTTGGGGAAATATGAATATAACCCAACCACGTTTTTAATGGCCCTCAGCATTAGCTGCGATCATTTAAAAGTTCTGATCTTTTTTCCTATATCATACAAGTAAAAGGATTTTTTAATCTTAATATTTTATGAAGATAAGATTTAGGGCTTTAGCTGAGCTATCAAAAAAGAAGGGAAGACTTGACTAGGTTGGGAAGTTGGAATGAGAATAGAGGCATACCTCAGAGATACAGCAGGTTTTGTTCCAACCACTATGATAAAGCGAATATTTCAATGGAGGGAATCAAATGAATTTTTTGGTTAACTAGTGCATATAAAAGTTATGCTTACACTACACTGTAGTCTGTTATGTGTGTAATAGCCTTATGTCTAAAAAAACAATTACATACCTTAATTAAAAAATACTTTATGGCTAAAAAATGCTAACCATCATCTGAGCTTTCAGTGAGTTGTAATCACTGATCAAAGATTACCACAACACATATAGTGATAATGAAAAGGTTTGAAATATTGCAGAAATTACCAAAATGAGACTCAAAAATATGAAATGAGCAAGTCCCGTTGGAAAAAAATGACACCAATGGACTTGCTCAATGCAGAGTTACCACAAACATTCAATTTGTAAAACAATGAGCATCTGTGAAGCACAGTAAAAGGAGGTATGTCTGTATCTTGATTGTATTTTGATTGTATTTGCTATTTGACCCATGATTGTGAAACAGCTTCTCCTCGTGGATGCTGGATTTACCTATTTGAGTAGGAGTGAAATGAAAAAGCTATCCTACTCTCAATCATGTTCAAAACTTATTTACTGTAATCAGAACAGTAATCCTTTACATTGTACATAAATGCCCATGGGTAGAATGCAATTGTGCACATAAGCTAGACACACAACTACTGATTTGAGTTTCTTAACCACCTCTTTCAATCCTTAAGCTCAGCTCATCCTGAATTCATCTACCACCTCTTCTATCCAACCTTCTAAATTTCATTGTGGTGTACCTGAGTGGCTCAGTTTAAGCATCCAACTCTTGGTTTTGGCTCAGGTCATGATCTCATGCATCATGGGATCAAGCCCTGTGTTGGGCTCCATGCTCAGCAGGGTGTCGGCTTGAAAGATTCTCTCCCTCTGCCCCTCCTCCTGCTCTCTCTCTCTCTCATAAATAAATAAATAAATAAATAAATAAATAAATAAATAAATCTTTTTAAAAAGTCTTTAAGTCACTGTGAACTTGTACCACTGTCAGGGCTGAAAGGACTTCAAGCTGGATAAGATCCCCTGGGGAAATTAAACACTGACACTTACTGTGAGTCACTGGAAGCTAATGGGCATTCTTTCAGATGTCATCAGCACACCTAACAAGAATGAATAGGAATAGACAAATATGAGTTTTGAGATACAAGGGCAGACCACAAAAACAACAGTATTAACTCCTAAGCACATATCATGTGCTTGAGTATCATTAATCTTCCCCATCCATGGCACAGTCAAGAGTATAAATTTCATTTCTTAAGGAAAAGAAAAAATTAAGCAAAACCTCTAGAAGGTGATGTAGCTAGGTTCCAGCTAACCTAATTCATCTCTGGTGGTGCAAGAACTGGATACCTTAGCATTGCCTACCTTAAATATGCTCAGAACAATGGCACTAGAGCCTGTAGTTGGGCAAAATCATCTAACGTAAAATCTATTTTAAAATAAAGTATTGTTGAATATCTCATGTAATTTATTGAATACTATATTGAATATGAGAAACAGAATGGTTGTATTGTACTGGNGTACTGGCTGCTTATTCTCATGATCCTGTGGATGACGGGGAGCTATGCCTCAACACCACTGCCCAATATCCTGAGAGATTAAATGCTGCATATCATTAGTCCAAGGAAAGATCACAATTCAAAATTTGACATATGGTTTCTACTGAATGTACATTCCTTTCACACCATTGTTAAGTTGAAAAATCCTAAATCGAACCATGATTTGATTGTTAAATTGTGTTTTTCTAAGAGCTGAAGGAAGCAACAAATATTCAGAGATGGCCACCTTTATTGTAGATTGCAGAAAATAAAAGAAGTGTATAATCAAAAGAAATGGATCTCAAAGCATGGGTAGGAGTCAGTTAGGTTAAATAGTTATTTTCTAGCATATGATTTTAT
>NW_023246059.1:0-2365 GCF_002007445.2 Ailuropoda melanoleuca | reverse complement strand
AGAACTGGTAACACTTGTCTTTCTCGATAGGAATCTGCTGACATATAGCCAGAGCTTCTCTTTCGTAGCCTCTCCCACCACAAACTTTCCTTACAGTAAACTTTCATTGTTGAAGAAGTTTCACTGCCAGATAAAGTGCATTTGCAAGGTTCATCATTATATAGTGCTGATGGGAACACTCTTTCACTGAAACGTGATAAAAGTCCAATAAAGGCTATCTCCACGGTGAGAAACACGTGCCATGCTGTATTTGTCCAGGCAGGATATGAGAGCGTTGATTTCATGCTCGTTCTCAAAGTTGCTGCTCTTAGCATGATGCATCCTTCTCCCTCTTTCTGAGGGACGCACAGGTGTTTCTGAGTCTGTTTCAATCCACCTGCATGAATGTCCGCCCTTAAAGCGTTGGGAGATGCTTTCACGTACACTTGGGGGCAGGCCACACCTTGTGTCATACCCACGGGCCGTGCGGTGCCGGGCACTTCCCACAAACACCGGGTCACTGAGTCTTTGGTCGCTGCACAAGCAACAAAAGGAAAACAAACACATGAGGAAACCGTCAGCGAAATGAAAGGCAATTATGGGATGGGGCGAGATATTTGCAAACCATNTATGGGATGGGGCGAGATATTTGCAAACCATATGTCTGATAAGGGGTTAATAGTCAAAGTGCATAAGGAACCTCTGTAACTCAATAGCAAAAAAAAAAAAAAAGCAAACAAGTAATCCAATTTAAAAAATCATTATAAAGAGATAAAGACAATCATATCAATAAGAAAAAAAAATGGACAAAGGACCTGAGTAGACAGTTTTCCAAAGAAGACGTACAAAAGGCCAAAAGGTACCTGAAAATATCACTAGCCATCAGGGAAATTCAACTCAAAAGCACAACAAGACATCACCTCATACCTACAAGGGTGGCTTTTATCAAAAAGACAACAGGTAAGTGTTGGCAAGGATGCAGGGAAAAGGGAGCCCTTATCCACTGCTGGGGGGAGTGTAAATTGGTAGAGCCATTATGGAAAACAGTATGGAGATTCCTCAAAAAATTAAAAATAGACCTACCAGAGGAGCCAGCAGTCTCAGGATACATAGCTGAAAGAAACAAAATCAGTATCTTAAAGAGATACCTGTACCACCATGTTCATTACAGTATATTCACAAAAGCCAAGATATGAAAACAACCTGAGAGCACATGCATGGATACACGCCTTAAAAATGTGACATGTGTATGTGTGTATATATGCAACATACATGGGTACGGATATGTACATATACACACAATGAAATATGATTCAGCCATGAGAAAGAAGGAAATCTTTCCATTTGCAACAACACAGATAAACCTTGAGGGCATCGTGCTACATGAAATTAGCCAGACAGAGAAAGTTAAATACTGTGTGATCTCACTTATATGTGAACTTTGGGGTGTGGGAGGAAAGGTTGAATTCCACAGACAGCGAGAGTAGAATGGTGGTTACCAGGCACTGGGGTGCTGGGGGAGATGGAGAGATGCCGGTCAAGGGGTACAAGACTTCAGTTATAAGATGAATAATCTCTAGGGATCTAATGGTGACTCTAGTTAATAATACTGTGTGATATACTTGAAACTTGCTAAGAATAGAACTTAAATGCCCTCACTACACACACACACACACACACACACACTACACACACACACTACACACACACACACTACACACACACATACACACACACACATACACACACACACTACACTACACACACACATATACACACACACATACACACACACTACACACACACTACACACACACTACGCACACACACTACACACACACACTACACACACACACACTACACACACACTACACACACACACTACACACACACACTACACACACACACACTACACACACACACTACACACACACACTACACACACATACACACATACACACACACATACACACACACACATACACACACACACACAATACACACACACACACACACACACAGTAACTCTGTGGGGTGACAGATTTGTTAATTAGCTGGGTTGTGGTAAATATTCTACAAAATATGACATGTCAAAACACCATATTATATATCTGAAATACATACAATTTTGTCAGCTACACCTCAATAAAGCTGAAGAAACAAAACCAAAGAAACAAAACCCACTCTTCTTATGAGGACACCAATTACTGGATCAGGGCCCACCTAGGGGAGCATAACCTCATCTTAATTTGATGACATCTGCCAAGACCCTATTTCCAAATAAAGTCACAGTCACCCACTTGAGGGGTAAGGGCTTCAACGTGTCTTTTGAGAGAGAAAATTGAACTCACAACAGTCATTCTTTCAAGAGATAACCCTTCACAGA
>NW_023246058.1:0-2816 GCF_002007445.2 Ailuropoda melanoleuca | reverse complement strand
CATAACGCCAGGATCACGCCCTGAGCCGAAGGCAGAAGCTTAACCGCTGTGCCACCCAGGCGCCCCAGTTCTCTGTCCTTTAAACCTATCCTCCACCTACTACACAGGGTATCCTTCTAAAGTGCAACGCCGGCTGTCATTTCCTTGCTTGAATCTTTCTCTTGGCTCCAGTTGCCTAAATTGCTTGCATGGGCATTTAAAGAGAATCATAATCTTACCCAGCCTGTTCCCCACACTCATATCCTGACACACCCTAATCTGTTTTCTCTGTCCTCAGCCCCTCTGTGTACCCTCCTGCCCTGGCCACAGGGAACATTTCTCTGCTTCCTGAATGCGTCGAGCACTTTCACATCTCTCTTCCTTTGCAAGAGCTTCCCTGTACTCCATCTGGCAAACCCCAGTGTGTGCTTCAAAATCCAACTCAGGCGCCCGACCCATTTGTGATGTCTCCCTGACACCTCCCCCAAATTAACCACACCCTCTGTGCTCCAATTCTTGTGCTTAAACTCACATTTTTCCCACTGTACTGTAATTACGCGTTTGAGTGTCTGTCTCCCCAAGTAGATATGCAGCTCTCCCAGAAGAGATACCAAGTTTCTGACTCACGTTTTAATCCCCAGTAGCCAGCACAGGGCCTGGCACCACGTATGTACGGGTAAAGACGATCTAAAATGAGTCAGTAAGTTAATGAAGAAGTAAGTCAGAGAGTGAGCAGACTAAGAAGGAAGAATAGATACACCTGAACAGGTGCGTGTCGGGTTGCGTCCCGCCCCGCCCCCAACCCACGGAACTACATTTCCCAGAAGGCTCCGCGTCCTGGGCATGCGCACCGGAGGGCTAGGAAGCTGCGACGCCGAGTTTCACTCTGGCTATCTCCTCAGAGTCGGAGCTTCAGTCGGAGCCGTGCCCAGGCCGAAGCCGAGCCGTAGCCCGAGCGCGGCGGTGCCCTCAGCCTGCCCCCTCGCCTTCCTCAGCCTCGGTGAGAGGGGCGGGCGGGCCACCTGCCTGTCGCCAGGGCTGGGGTCCTGGGGACGCGGGGGAGACCGAGCCGAGCTGGGACCGGAAGGGGGCGGGCGTGGGAGTGAGGGAGGGCTGGGCCGGGCCGGGGAAGAGCCCCGGGGTGAGTCCGGGGGGATTGGGAGGACCCGCCGCCGGGCTGGGGCAGCTGGAGGCGGGAGCGGGGGAAATCGGACACGCTGGCAGCTTGGGACAGGATCGGGTGCGAGGGTGAACGCCGGGTGGAAGCCGAAGGGCTAGCGGGGGCGGGGGCGCAGACCCTGGGAGTTTGGGGCGGTCGCGAGGAGGGTACCCCTTCCCATAGGACAGGGACGAGGCGGTGGGGCTATTGCCCCCGGGCTCCGTGGTTCGGGGTGTGGATTCTGTTGGGCTCTGCCTTCAGGTGGACGACTCGCTGGAGCCCGGGGCTGTACTTTGGAAGAGTTTGTCCCCTAACTCTGCTTCCCTCGCTTCAAGGAGGGGTCGCGCTCCAGGAAACTCCTGTTTGCTGGGGCCCTGGGTTACTTTTGAGGGGTGCGTAATGTATGTGGAAGAGGATTGAGAAGACGCTCTTTTCTGAAGCTGTCCTTTCGTCCACCGCCCCCCTCCCCTCAAGCCAGCTGCTCTCCTCCACACTAGTTCACTTCCCTAAGTGCCAGTAACAATGGAAATAGTGTGTGCACAGGCGCTTGGACCGTTAAGAATTAACTCAGAATATTTCTGCCTGCCATCCTAACTCCCCTAGAGTTCTATAAGGTGGACTTTCTGGTAGTCAAAATCAGGCTTTATCATCGGGGCAACTATAACTAGGCCTCTTGTTCGTTCGCTGTGTGACCTTGGCCAAACTTTCACCCTCTCTGGTGTGCTTAATTTTCCTGGATACTTACACTGCATACTGGCTTGTGAAGTCCGTTTAGGCCTTTCCATGAAAGAGCTGAGGTGTTTGTTTTTTTCCACCATCCCCTTGATTATTGAGTGCGTAGAGGGAGACTGTTGTACCTTCTGCCCTGCCCGGGCTATTGGAAAATAAATCTGGTGGTTTCCAGTCCCTAGCCGCAGCGCACAGACCCAACATCTGTGCATTCGTTTTCACTGACTGCTGTGTCTCAATTTAAAACCTGATCATCTTTTTCCTTGTTGGCAAAGGTGCCCTGGAATTTGCGTTGCTGAGTCAGCAAGGCTTTCCGATTTGCTCAGTTTTTATTGTTTGCGTTTTATATCAAGATGGGAACTCCAACAAGTCATTCCTCCTAAGGATCTAGTGTCTCCATCAAGAAGGGATAGTTTGTGCCAGCTCCCCAGAGAGAAAAGGTAAGAGCCACAGGGACTGCTCATTGCTGCCTTCTGGATCTGGTTTTCAATAGAGGAGATGGAGACTGGGGAGGGTGGAATTTGAGGTCTCCGGGATGAAAGTCAGCTTGGGAGCCGGTTGTTGATTGCCAACTGTCTCAAATAAAGTCAAGTGCTTTCTTGCCAAGGGCTTCTCCTGTTTAACCAGTCTTAGAGGATGCTTTCCCCTTGGTTTCCACTTAAGGCATGCTTTATGAGGTGGAGGACACAAGTTATGATTTTTGCATCTGAACTGGAAATTTTTATTTCTTTTGCTGCACGAACAAAACTGGGTGCTGCCTTTGTGTCAAGCTCCATGCTCAGTGGTGGGGCACCCTGATAAGTGACAAGAGCTCTGTCACCTAGGAGCTCATCATTTGGTGGAACAGACAGTCGGACCATAGACAGTGGCAAGGCGTTGTCGGTGTGCTATGTGTTGAGGTGGGAGGAATCACAGAGCAGAACCCCAGCCACCCCCCCCCCCCCCCCTT
>NW_023246057.1:0-2062 GCF_002007445.2 Ailuropoda melanoleuca | reverse complement strand
TGGGCATATTGGCCCTGTGTCCGTATTTCTAAAGGAGGAGCTGACTCAATAGGTGCCTGATTCCCTTCTCCCATCCTCCATGGCTGTAGAAAGGCCAGAATTTTAACCATTTGCTCTCTCACAAGACTGCCTCTAGGATAAACATTGAAGAAATGGATTTAGTGTGCTTTGACCAGCATTTTCCTTCACGTTAAGTATCCTTGCGTGCTATTTCCTTTATATCCCCATGTCCTATTACTCAAGTATCCAAGAGAAGTACTACATACACTCAAGTTAAAGCGATCCATATTTCACATGTGTACACCTCCATAAATGGGACTTGCAGGTATTTGTGGCGATAAAGTAACATGTACACCAAGGGAATGGATTACTAATGGAGCATCTATGAAGAGGTTTGTATTGTAATCAGGGAAGCTTCTGGTGTCTTATCTTACCAATGCTGTCATGGTTTGAAGCCAGACTTGGTTTAAGTTCAATAATTAGGTCAAGGTCAAATTCAAGACCATACTTCTTCTCTTTGATAATGTCATTTATATATCTTCCAGAAACTTACTTCTTCAGAGGCAAGAAAGTGTGCTCTGTTTGACAGTATTTGCTGCTAGATTTCCTTTGCCCTTTGTTTTTATAAGAGTTGTAAATTATGAAGAGTTACCGTTGGACCAAAGTTACATTGAAGAGAGGGAATATCAAGAGAGTAAAGAGGGTAAGACCTACAGTGACATTATTGGGGGAGAAAAATCAAATTTCGAATATTCTCAATTTGAAAAGACACCAGTAAACTTGAAACTCTTGCTAGCTTCGCAGAAGCTATAACTAAGAAGCAATTTTCTCTGAGGTGTTTTGTGTCCTTTAAAACATCCAGAAAGTCATGTAACTTCGTGCTTCTATTCAAAATGATGAGAAAATGAAGTTTTGCTCTCATGAAACTATCAAGCTGGTCAGAACATCATTGTGTTACAGAAATTCTCAGAAGCTGTTACTCAGGAAGGAGGAAAATATGCTTTTTAATGAATCAAAAGTATCAGAGAAGTGTTCATCACAGCTGTTTGATATCTTCAATCATGCTGTGTCCAGGTTCCCTTTCATAATTAGAAGTACAAAAAGAAAACTCAGCCCTCCCAAATTGCAGGGAATGTTTCATATAACAATAAAGGGCTGCTCCCATATATCCTCAGTCGACAGACAATAAAAGAGAAAATTGGTCTACTAAAAAATGATAGTAGGGCTTAGGAGACAGCAATGGTGGTGGTAGATTTGTTAAACAGTTATTTTGGCTCTAATCTTTCTAGAGGACAAAGAGGTTGGAGATGATTTTTTTTTCCTTCTTCTTCTTCTTCTTCCCAAAGAACCCATGTTGTGAAAAATGGTATCTATCAAAAACAGAACAAAACATGAAACAAATATTGTATATATAATGTCTCTATCCATGTAAGAATATTCAGGTAGGTAGTTAGAATCCAAAATTAGGTCAACAAAGGTTTGGCTGCCTTCTTTCTGTTCTTGGGGACTTTGCACTTTTATCCTTCTTGGTCTGTCCTACACGTCCACACAGCTCACTCCCTTACTGCCTTGTGTCTGGTTCCCATATCCCCTTACCAGAAAAGCCATCTGGGTAAAATAGTGCCACATAAAACAGAACACACCCCCCATTACACCACCTTCCTCATTCCTCCTTACTCTACTGTGTATTGCTTCATAGCATTTGTCAACCCCAGATACATGCATTTAACTTGGTTTATTTTCTGCCTCTGTCAACTCAATTTTAAGCCCCATGATGGCAACTACCTTGTCACTTTTCTTTGATTGTTGTATCCCAGGGTCTGGTGCATTGTAGGGGCTTTCGAGATACTTGTGGAATGGAGAGGATGAGTTGTTCAAAAGGCACTGATTCTGTACTATACCAGTCTCTCCACTGTACTGAATTTAGTTTTAATTCTTTTCTTTGAGACTCAGGGCATAACATAATCTTCCAAGGAAATAGTAAAAAAAAATAAGAGGCAGCCCACAGAATGGGAGAAGATATTTGCAAATGACACTACAGATAAAAGATTAGTATCCAAGA
>NW_023246056.1:0-2061 GCF_002007445.2 Ailuropoda melanoleuca | reverse complement strand
GCTCGATCCCAGAACGCTGGGATCACGCCCTGAGCCGAAGGCAGACGCTTAACGACTGCGCCACCCAGGCGGCCCCTAAAGTTTGCACTTTTTATCTCTGTGGCTACACAGACTTGCTAGCTGGGTGGGGGGAAGGCAATGGGCTCTACACGCAGAAAAATCAGGCCTGGATGACCAAAGCCCTGGCATCTCTCCAAACCTCAAATTCTTGTCTATAAGATGTGGACAATAAGACTGCTCACCTTGTGGGGCTGTGGTGAGGTTTCAGGCCAGCCACTCTTCAGTGTGGTACCATCTAGTCACATGTGGCTATTTAAGTTCATTAATTAAAGTTAAATAAGGTCTTAAAAATTCAGCTCCTTGGGTCACAGCAGCCACATCCCAAGTGCTCACACGTGGATGGCACAGCTAGAGAACATTCCTATCATTGCAGGAAGGTCTATCAGGCAGCACTGACTCTGGATAAAACACTGGACCCCACACTGGGCACCCACGGAGTGTGGGCATAATTCCTCTGAAGTTGCAAACTCTGAGGGCAGGGGCCAGGATTTCACGGAAAGCTCTCCTCTCCCAGAAGGTCCAGCAAAGAGTGAGTTGCAGCTTACAGGGAGTGTTGGAGTGATTGAGGGCCTTCTCCAGGAGGGGGGCGGGCCAAGTTGAAAACAGGGAGCTCAGGCTTCTGCCACAAGGCTTACTTCACTCTCCTGGTGGAGAAGGGACATTGAGCAGTGGGAGGGGGTTGCACACCGTGGGGAGGAGTTTCTAGCATCTGGAACTAACATCGTTGGACTTCATAGAGGAAAAATGGCCAGGTGGCTTTACAGCTGTGTTAGTCTCTCTCTCTCTCCCCATCCCCCTCCTCCCCTCTCTCTCCTTCTCTCTCTCCCATTTTCCTCCCCTTCCCTGTTTCTCTCTCTCTTCTCCCCTTTCCTTTCATTCTTCTATTTTTCCCTGAGAAGGGAAGTCTAGATCCCAGCTTGGAAGAACAGAAGGGAGGTCTTCGTCTATCGGGCTTCTTCATAAGGACGAGGAATATAAGGCTCAGAGAAGTGCACTGACTTGTCTAAGGTCTCTTAGTAAGTGAGGGCAGAATGGGACTCATGGACACAGCTTCCCTGAAACCAGAGCTGGGCAGAGTGTTGATGTCACCCAGGCCTCCTCGGAACACAGGCAACAGGGATGGTGCTGTCTGCCAAACCAGCGAGCCCTGAACCATACCCGACTGTGCTGTGAGGGGTTTCTTTTCTGCTGACCCCAGCCCGTCTGGAGTAGGTTAGTCAGCTGTGAGGTCCCAGGAACCTCTCCAAGGTCTGCCGCTTGTCCAGCTTTGTCTTCGTCTCCTTTTGAGCCTTGCACAGAGCCTGGCACATAGCAGGTGCCTCGCGGGCACTTGTTGAACTCAATGGAAGGGGCATTTGCTGTTGCTCTTGTGAGTTTCAGGACATGTGAAGCGGTGAGTCTGTAAATTCCTCACGTGAGGATGACGGTGAGCCAAGGGCTCCACATTTTTAGTGTAAGGATCCCTCTGGCAGTCTAGCGAAGCCGATGCATCCCTTCTCAGAATAATTTTTGAGTGTGTTTTATTGAAGTATTAACACACATACGGAAAAGTGCACCCATCTGAAGTATACTCAGGGAATTTTCACAAAGCGCACACACTCCTGATCCCGGGCACTCAGCTCAAGAAACCGAAAGTGACCAGCGCCCCAATAGCCCCCGGCCCCTTCCGGGCTCCACCTCCTGAGAGAAGCCCCTATTGGAATAATGTTCTCAAGCGCATATTGCAAGGGTGAGAACGGAGTTTCAGCGCTGATAGAGGGCTCTGTGTCCGTGCCTGAGCGTAGTGAGATGGGGGGGGAGTTGTGGGGGGTCTGAGTGAAGGCTGCCGAGTGCGTGGGTTCAGGTAGGAATTTGCCAGAGTTTGTGGGCGTTTGGGGGGGGGTCGTCGACATGCGTGTGTGGAGTTTGGGAGGGGATGCTTGAGGGATTCGGCGCTAGGTCGTGGGGCACCGTGCGAGGGCTGGGCACTCTGCGTGGGGTCGTAAGTATGTTGGGGGGAGG
>NW_023246055.1:0-2060 GCF_002007445.2 Ailuropoda melanoleuca | reverse complement strand
TCGAAAAAAAAAAAAAAAAAATCTTTAAAAAAAAAAAAAGGACATGAGCAGAGAACAAGGCTGTGGTAGGGGCCCCCAGGGCCATCCCAACACAGTCCTCCTGGTTCCCAAAGCCCTCACCAAAAGCGCTGACTCCAGGCTTCCCAGCAGGGACCCCAGGAACAGCAGACCCCTCATGGCGTCTGTCTGTTAGTCCAGCTGCTTGCCCAGGAGTCCAGATCAATAGAATTGGTCAAAGGTCCCTGAGTCCTGGGAAGCAGGGATTGGTCAAGCTGCCCTCCTGGGCCTGGCAGGGCACAAACTGTTTGTGGAAAGCCGAGCAGAACAGCTTCCTTGCTAGGCCCCCAAGGGCGGAGGAGCTGGAATTTGGAGTATGTGGATAGAATGAGGAGCTGGTCTCCCCATCTCTTTCATAGATAGTGGGACTGGAAGCAGGAAGAGAGACTTTATGTTTCAGGTACTCCTGAGGGGAAGTTAAGGAGATCCAACAGAGGTTTCCTACGTCAGAGATCTTAGAGTCCATGGGAAATTTATCCGTATTCTATTGGTACCTAAATTTAACCATAAACTTTGCAGCTTAAAACAATACCCATTTATTTACAAATCTGTAGGTCGAAAGTCTGACACCGTGTGACTGGGTTTTCTGCTCAGGGTGCCATGACACTGACCAAGGCCGAGTTCTCTGGAAGGTCTGGAGAAAAATCCACTTTCAAGGTCATTCAGATCATTGGCAGAATTCAGTTCCTTGCATTTGTAGGACTGAGATCCCAATTTGCAGACTGTCAGCCAGGGGCCAGCCTCAGGTTCTAGAAGCTGCTTGTATTTTTGCCATGTGGCCCCCTCCATCTTCCAAGTCAGCAACAGAGACTCGCCCCCATGTTGACTCTCCCTCACACTTTGAATCTCCTCTACCAGTTAGAACCCCATTCCATTTAAGGGCTCACCTGATTAGGTCTAGCCCACCAATGATAATCTCATTTTAAGGTCTGTTTATTTGGTACCTTAATTACATTTGCAGCATTCTTCTACAGAACACCTAGATTAGTGTTGTATTGAATAACTAGGATAAGGTATGCATACACCACGGTCCTCAGGACCATCTTAGAATTCTACCTACCACAGAAAGGGAACCAAGAAAGTAAACGATCCCATGAGAAAAATGCTAAACCAAGAGCTACTACTAAGATGTGCAGTTGGAGCACAAGGGAGAGAGATGGGGTGGCATTATTGTTTCTCCAGCCCCAAAATCATTTACTGCGGTTCAGTAGTGACACCCTGATTTTTCCTTTGGGAACCACTCCTCCGTCATCCTCTCTGTGAGTCTCTAGTGCTTCTAGCTCTACCCTCAGTTCTAGGGCTGGGTGTGTGAACTAGGTCTGGCCAATCAGAGCATGGTCACTCTAGACCACAGCCATGAGTTCAGGGATAAGCATATATATGTTTGGCCAATCAGACGCAGCCTTGGGACTTTTGCCAGGGCTTTTGGGAAAAAGACACTATCTTCCCACTGGTGTCACCGGGAATGCAAGCCTGGAGATAATGGCCATCTTTGTCACTGCTTAGGGAGAGCCTGCCTGAGAAGGAAGCCTACACATAGGAAAAGCAAAACAAACAGGGAAGGAAGGATGGAGGGATGCTGGGGGAGTCAGCGTTCTCTGTTGATCCTCACTTCCTGGGATGCATGCCTTTGTACGGTCTCTTCCCACACTGCATCAGAATCAGAGCTGCTCTTTGTGTCCGACAGCATATGGGAGAAGCCCAGGTCATAAAAAGGATTGCAGTTTCTACCTTGGTTTCTTGGATTGCACACTCTAGGAGAAGCAGCTACCATGTTGTGAGGACACTTAAGCAACCCTACAGAGAGGCCCATGTGAGGAGAAAGTAAAATCACCTGCCAACACCAAAACCAGTTTGAATGGGCCACTCTGGAAGTAGACACTGCAGCCCAAACAACATCTGGCCGCAACCTCATGGGGGACCTCAAGCCAGAACCATTCGGCTAAGTGGCTTCTGAATTTTCTCTCTCTCTCTCTCTCAATCTTTTTTTTTTTTTTTTTTTG
>NW_023246054.1:0-2059 GCF_002007445.2 Ailuropoda melanoleuca | reverse complement strand
AAAAAAAAAAAAGTTTGTTCTAAGTCAAGGAAAAAAGTAAAACTCATGAAACTAAAGAAAAAGCACATGATTTGCCTTGATTTTTATGCTTTCCTAGAAGATATTAAACCAAGATAGCTCTCTATTCCAATTTTCCAATTTAGAAAAGGGAAATAGAAAAATATCTTTGTGGCTTTCTCTCATAAAAGTCAGAACATCCTGTATAATTTGAACCTTGCATGGCTCAGATCTGGCGCTTAACATTTTTCTTCTTTTAAGGTTTTTTTTTTCTGCCACCTTTGCTTATGTGTTGATTAGTATGCCAAAGAGAATATTGAGGCTAAGAAACAGTAGTCTATGTTTAAGGTGCTTTCCTGGCACAAGATAGAGAAAATAAACAACCTGAAAACTGTCAAGCAAGTTTCTCAATTACTCTATGCTTTTACAAGTGAATACAGAGGCAAAACTGAGAGAATGAAATAATGATCAAAGTATCCTTCAACCAAAAATAATTTTGTTTCAAAGAAGAAATAATAAGTAATAGCTGCTTCTAATTTTAATATCAAGCTTAGTTCTTTAAGTCACCCTGTAGAAAATCCATTGGGAAGTAGACCATAATGTGAAGGAGTTGAGTTAAGGTCTTTTAATTAAATTTAAAGATTTCTCTACCCATGGGAAAGGGCATAATTAGCTGTTTTCTAATGCATTTGACCTGAAGATGCTTGAATCAGCAGATAATTGAATGTATTAAAAGAAGTCGCAAATTCTAATTATGAGACTTAGTTGTTGGAGTAGGAGAAAAAAGAAGTGATTCATTATTTATTCAAGAGAGTTTATACAAATGTAGAAGGGGGTAGAGAAACAGGCAATTACCAAATGTCTCAGGCCCAAGACTTGCATCTTCACATGGTGACTCAGGAGGAGAATTGGGCAGCTCAGGACTTGAGTCTATTTTGTTATTTCCACACAAGATCTCAATCTGAATGCCAAATAAATCACCACTTATAGAGTGAAGTGCTCACAGCAGTAGAACGTACCAGCTGGACTGATGCCTGCATCACAGATTAACTTTCATATAATGGGCTTCGGTATGTTGCTATGATGTGTCTGAGGGCACATACATCCAAATCTGTAGGCTAACAAGCTGTGCTCAGATGGAGTCCTATTGAATAAGTACTTGGGTCATATGGTGCTTACAAAATTTGAGTTAAGGCATGGTCTCCTTTTAAAGGAAAACAAGTGTTATAAACTCCAAGTGGGAAATTATTTTATTATTATATTACTTAAATATTGATACATGTTAAAGCTATGAATTTACATATATATTCTTACACTTACTGATTTGGGTACAACTTGAAAAACAAAGCAGTCTATAAATACAAACAATGAACCGATAAAAGTCAAATTCACAGAATTTGATGTGATAGATAATACAGTTTTGCTAAAAATGAATCTCCATTCAAAACCCAGATATGGCATTGACTACCATGACACAGATTCCGTAGAGTTAGTGATGCCTAAACTACTGTGTGTCTCGTGGTGATCCAATTCTCCATCACTCTTCTTTATTTGAACGAATGAAAAACTGATCTTCCTATTTTATATGCCATGAGGGTATTTGGCTTTCGTTGGCATTAATAAATCATTTAAGTATTATGTCAACCTTTTATCTCTCTTGTTGGTCCTGTATAATTACTGTAGTAATATCACTCTGCATAAAACTAAACAGACATAAATTCAGAGGCTAAATCCAGTATATATAGAAGGTACTGTTTCATTTCTATGCATTCATTTATTCAACAAATAGTGCTTGCTCTGTATTAGCTACTACAAATGATGATGGTATGATGATGACAATGATGACAGTGGTGATGATGATGATTAGTATTGCACAATCCCTGGTCAAGAAAATAAAAAACCTTAAAATTAGACGTTCAGTGATAAGTCATATATCCAAAGAGCTATAATTTCAAGGTAGGTTAAAGTCAGTAAAGAAGTGCATGAGTATGCGGGGCGCCAGGGTGTCTCAGTCGTTAACTGTCTGCCTTCGGCTCAGGTCATGATCCCAGGGTC
Source organism: Ailuropoda melanoleuca (assembly GCF_002007445.2). NCBI lineage: Eukaryota > Metazoa > Chordata > Mammalia > Carnivora > Ursidae > Ailuropoda > Ailuropoda melanoleuca. The sequence continues at coordinate 7 of NW_023246054.1, read as the reverse complement.
CTGGGAT
>NW_023246053.1:0-2059 GCF_002007445.2 Ailuropoda melanoleuca | reverse complement strand
CACCCAGGCGCCCCTGCTTTCTAGCAATTTTAATCAACTTCTACTCTCAGCAACACTGAATGAAACCATCCATTCAAGTGTATCGTTGTTAACACTAAATTAGCTACTAGCTTCTACCTTTTCCAGGTTAACAAGTGGAAAATCATATCTCTTATTGTTAATATTTGCCTGTGACTTCTTGTGCAGTTATAATATTATTACTTTTGTTGTTGTTTTTATTTTTGTTTCATCAGTTGGGAATTGCCTGTTCTTTTCCTTTGACATTTTTTTTGTAGAAGTGTATCATATCACTAAAACTAAGACAATTTTAAAACTACTTATGTATTGAGAACATCTACTCCTTTCTGTCATATATGTTCTAAATCTAAGTTCTGAAGTGATAATACATTTTCAATCCTGTATGTTATTTTTGATGTCAAACTATTTTACATTTTGATAATGTAAACCACTAACGCACCCCCCACCACGGTTTTTTCCTTTATTTTAGGTAGCACTAGAAGATATATTTATGTATATCTTTTTTACATTTCGATATTTTAATGCATATATATTTAGATTTGTTTTTAAAGAGCGTATATGCATACATATGTTTTCTAGCCAACTAATTTCATTTAATAAAAGATTGTGACTGGAGCATCTGGGTGGCTCAGTCGGTTGCACAGTGGACCCCTGATTTCCGCTCAGGTCATGATCTAATGACATCAAGCCCTGCAATGGGCTCCCTTCTCAGTGGGGAGCCTGCTTCTCTCCCTCTGCCCATCCCCCTGCTTGTGCGCGCACGTGTTCACCCTCTCAAACAAATCAATAAACCCTTAAAAAAGAGATTGTGACTATTTTATGACATTAATATTTTGTAAATTAATTTTCCCTCTCTCTTTTTTTCTTGTAACCCACTTCCTCCTTCCTTGATTTTTGTTTTTTTTCTCCAGTAAATCAAATAGTTTTTGATAATGTCTTTTATTTTTCCTTTTAACTAGAACATGTATAAAACACAAAAGCAAGACCATGGAATGCAATAGTGGGTCCAGACACAGCAGTGCTAGAGTTGGAAATCTGGTACACTTATTAGTATTCAACGCTTGTGTTTCCCTAGTATCTCATTATGACATCAACAAGAAAAGAGTTTCTGAGGAACACTGCTCTATGGAAAACAGCATGAAAATGTAAACTTTAATTTTAGACACATTAGTGCAAAAATTATTCAGTGTTTGTAAAAAGAACCACACCATGCCAGTTCTCTATTTCTCAAACTACAGAATATAATTTACGTCTTTTCTAACATCAGAGTATAGGAGCCTATAGGTCTAAAGAGTCAAGAAAGTCCTCAGTAATTTAAGTACTCCATTTCTGAATGCAGAGATCACAGGAAATAAAACCAGAACATGCATATTGTACTTACAGCTAACAGGAAAGGTAGTACAATGTCGAAGTAGAACATCTTCAGCTTTGGTGGACGTTAGTTTTCTGCTGCCAGCACAGCCGTTTATCAGCTCTCTGATACTTGACAACAGTGACAGCGCTGATTCTGTAGTAGTAGTCTGGAGAATCAAGGTATCAATGTTTTGTTAGAGTTAGACGTAATACAGACTTACACCACCTGACGTATCGTCTGGCTCACAGTAGGAGAATAAATAATTGGACTAATTACTATTTCTTGGTATTCTTGCGCACAGTTATAAGCTTTCCGCTGATGATCAGTTTCCACATATTTTAAAAATTCTTGATGGGTGTACTCCTCTAGTTATCTAAGTTAAATTTCATGACTTTAATCATTAAAATCACTTTCACAACAGAATAAGCTCTGTACCTAAGAAACAAGTTAATTTTTATATACTTTTAACATTAATATAATATAGTGGACATAGTATTTGTTACAATGATGACCAAAAATGACTGTAGCAAACGGGGCGCTTGGGTAGCGCAGTCGTTAAGCGTCTGCCTTCGGCTCAGGGCGTGATCCCGGCATTCCAGTATCGAGCCCCACGTCAGGCTCCTCTGCTGGGAGACTGCTTCTTCCTCTCCCACTCCCCTGCTGTGTTCCCTCTCTCGCTGGCTGTCT
>NW_023246052.1:244-519 GCF_002007445.2 Ailuropoda melanoleuca | reverse complement strand
CTGTTCCACCTTCCATAAGGCCGTCGTGACTTCAAGCGCTTTCCCCTCACACATTGTTTCTTGGTACTAAGCGCTGGAACCTCCTCAGGCCCCTACACCCAATGTTTAATCTGGGTCCCCAGTGAAAAGGCTGCTGTTCCCTGGAGTTGTTTTCCTGGACGCTCTGCTTTATTACCAATGAGAAGGGCGCTGAGTCCTCGAAAATCCTGAAGGTTTTCGTTCATGCTCCCTTACTCACGAGAGATGATGATCGTTGATATTTCCCTGCACTTGTG
>NW_023246052.1:0-186 GCF_002007445.2 Ailuropoda melanoleuca | reverse complement strand
TCCGTGACCACTTTCCCTCATGTTTCCCTATTCACGAAGGGTGATGATAGTGCTAAGACGGTCCATGTAGGGTGTTGTTTCTGACGGACGTGTTTTGGGCCTTTTGGTTCCATTACCGCAAGCAGTTTTGACAGTATTTCCCCAGGTAGCAAACATTTCGTTGGAAGCGGGTTTTGGCCGAATTGT
>NW_023246051.1:0-2058 GCF_002007445.2 Ailuropoda melanoleuca | reverse complement strand
CCGCCCGCTCCCGTCGGGCCCCGCGGCCCCGCGGCATGCCGGGAGCTCGGGGAAGGCGGCGCGCGGCCCGGCCGGCGGACGCCCGGCGATGCTGCCGAGCGCAGCCCCTCCCCTCCCCGCTGCTCGGAGGAGGAGATGCTGCCCCGCGGCGCTTACCCGAGCGGGCGCGAGAGGGACGAAACCAACCACGCACCGGCTTCCCGCCACCGCCTTTAAACCACCGCCTGCTGCTGCGGAAAGGCGGCACCCCCGGCTCCCCAGATGCCGACCAATTCCGGCCTCAGCGAACGGGGGCCCGGGCGGGACGCCGTCGCGTTCCTGATTGGCTGGCTGCGCGGGGCCGCCTCGCTCGGAGACGCGGAGGGGCCGGGCGGGAAAGCCAGCTGTGGCCGGCGGGGATTGGCGGAGCGACGCGGGACTTACACGCCTCTCCCCGACGTTGGTGGGCTGGTGAGGGGGTGGTCGGGCTGGGCCCCGCGGAGGCGCAACTCCTGATTGGCCGGCGCGCTTTCCCTCGGGCTCTGGCGATTGGCGGCTGGCCGGGGGCGCGGCGCTGATTGGGCGGCAGCCCGCCTTGGTCCCGCCCCGCCCCTGGGGTTGACTGGCGGAAGGGGAAGTGGGGGGGCAGGTGGCGGTGGGGAAGATGGCGTACCAGAGCCTGCGGCTGGAGTACCTGCAGATCCCACCGGTTAGCCGCGCCTACACCACCGCCTGCGTCCTCACCACCGCCGCTGTGGTGAGCAGCTGCAGCGCCAGCCTCTCTCTGTCCGCCCTGCGCCCGACCGGGGCCTCGGGAAGCCGGGGCTTGGGCCTCGGGGAAGCCCAGAGGGGTTGGTCTCAGGGGTGGGTGGAGGCGTACGGGGCTCGCGCAGGGGTCCAGGATGGCCTATCCAGTGAGCCGAGACGCGAGTGCTGCCCTAGGGGGGGTGGAGGATCAGGGCTGCAGGCCGGTTTCCGAGAGAGGAAGGCCGGCCTTCGAGCAGGTCGGGGCTGCGGGAGCCGCCCACCCAGGAAACGTGTCTGGGAAGGCAGGCGAGGGGCAGGTGTGTACGGTGGTGACTAGCGGGAAGAAGGTCCACTTAAGGAGGAAACTTAGACGTCGAGGACAGAAGGGGGGAAGTTGTCGGAAGGGAAGTGCCTTGAAATAGAGTCTGGGTATGGAGACTGTCTGGAAGCGCCCAGCCCTGACGGCGGCGGGGTCTTCCGTCTCGGTTCTTTGGGGTGAGCTGGGTCGCTTCGCACAGCTATTTCAGGTGGGGACCGGGCGGTGGCAGATGCGTGGCAGCCGCTCCTTCTTGCCCTGGATCTAGGATAGCAGCATCTGCCCCCTCGCCTTCACGTCAGCCTCAACTACCGCAGCATAGAAAGAAGTTTTATCTTTGTGTTAGGTATGAGGGATACAGAGAATCGTACCATTTCTACAGAATTTTTTACGGATCTTTTCCACCCGCCTAAGAAAAGAAAGCCTTAAAGGATTCAGCCAGAGTGAGAGTTGGAAGCTGCTAGACCTACTAATCTTTTGTTGCAGGTGATGAAGTTTTGTTTCTTGATCGATTTGCTTTAAGAAGCTCTTTTTCTTTTTCAGCAGTTGGAATTGATCACACCTTTTCAGTTGTACTTCAATCCTGAATTAATCTTTAAACACTTTCAAGTAAGTGGTCCATCACAGCCACAATTCACATTTCAGCTGTTAAACTTGTTTTTCGTGCTTTTTGGTAGCGGATCCTTCCATAGGCTATCAAAAAAGAATGCAGTGGGGATATTTGATTGTAAGTCTCACTGTTGGGGGGTGGGGAGGGTGGTAATAAGGATGTGACTCTGCTCCCTGACTGGGCTTCAGAACCACCTGGGGAACTCTTAAGAGATTCTCGGGTTCTTCATGTACCAAAACCGCAGTCACCAAGGGTAGGAATTAAGAATCTGTATTTTATTTTTCCCTGCATGGTTTTGATTTGATGTGTCCAGTTTCTTTTTTCTTTTTTTTTTTTTTTTTAAGATTTTTATTTGTTTATTTGACAGAGATAGAGACAGCCAGCGAGAGAGGGAACACAAGCAGGG
>NW_023246050.1:0-2058 GCF_002007445.2 Ailuropoda melanoleuca | reverse complement strand
AGTTTCTGTGTTTTAACCTAGATTTCAGGATCTCAGTGCAGGTGCTAACACTGTTCTGTATCAAATTATGTGATTTTAGTTGATTTTTGGCTGGTTTCCACAACTGTCAGAGAATATACTCTGGGTGATTTTTTTAAGGCCTAACATATTATCAATTTGGTAAACACCCTATGTGCACTTGAAAAGAACATGGTTTCTGGCATTATTGGGTCAATTTTTCTATTACCAGATGCAGTGTTCACTATATTAATTAGAGCAGGTCTGTGAATTATGTTGTTAATGTCTTTTATATCCTTACTACCTTCTATTCGCTTTTTCTTTCAGTTATTGAAAAAGTTATGTGAAGATCTCCCACCAGGACTGTGAATTTGTCCATTATTTCAATAATCTGATTCTAATATAATAATCCTGCTATTCCATAATGCTGTCAAAATGACTTCCATGAAGTAAAATCAATTTATTTTATTATAGTATTTTATTGCCATCAAAGATATCATCAACTGTAAGATGTACTATTATTTTATGTACTATAAAGAAGGAAAATCCTTGCTAAATAACATCTGTCATGATACCACAATGACGATTCTACATAATTTTGTCATTCAAGACTCATGTTCTTAAATTCCTTTCATTTCTTTCAAGGCATCTAGCAATCTCCCCTAACTTCAGTTGCATTGCACCTGAATCAGTAATAAAGCCAAGCATAGCTTCTTCCACTTGTCGGAATGCTCCTTTCGTAGGTCCCCTAAGGTGCTTGGTTTTTGCTCTAAAAGAATAGAAAATCGAATTGAGCTCATGCGTCTACTTCTGAATTTTCACTTCAAAAATGCCAAGTGCATGATGCCTCACTGCTCTGTTTGCATGACTCTCTGCAAAAGACAATATATTGTTTGTCTTAATGTTGAGTCATTGTGTAATCTTTTTGAAGAAATCTTCTACAACCGGTTAATTATAAGATTTAACCGGGTACCAGAAATGTGACTTAGAAATGATGAAATACCTCTCTCGGACATCTGATTCGTCCTTTTATATCATTAAATTTAACACTTTAGTCTATAATGTCTTCTTCTCTTTAATCGTAAAAGGCATAAATAATGGCAACCCAAATTTCTGAAGAACAAAGATCATGAATAACCCACAGTGTGCCAATCCGTTAGCGCTGGCTTTCCGTGGAGTCCGCAGATGATGGTCAGTCCGTGCTTGATGACAGGGAAGATGAAGGAATAGAAAATGAGAGCGTGCTTAACCTCATGGGGGGGAGGGGAGTGGCCTCCCTGCATGCTTCTCACCTTTCTTTTTTCCTGTAAAAGTTATTCTTCGTTTTGGAAACACTTCTTCTTTTGCTCTAACCATGTGATCAGAACAGGAACCAGCAACTTCTTACGTGTTCCCCAACTCCATAGTTACAGGTATTGGTTTAAAGATGCCACCTGAGTAAGGCTGGTCCAAACATAGTAACACGTGCCTGGGCCCATAATAAGTAGTCTAGTTGTAGGCATGTGACCCTATACAGGACAATTAGAAACTTTCCCCCAGGGCTCTTCAAAATGAAGCTGAAAATGACAGGTTTTTTGTTTTTTTGTTTTTTTCTGTGTGGAAATCTATGAGGGTATAGGAACTGATGATGTCAGAAATCATGAGTTTAGCCTTGAAGAAACACAGCCTGAGCTCATTTGGCTGGCACAAAGCCGAAAATGAGAGGTACAAAGAGAATCCCAACTGTTTTAATTCTCTAGTTCCTCTTATTGAGAGTCTCCTGCAGTTTACATGAGCCAAATAACCCCCCATTTTGCTTACGTACGTTTGCATTGGATTCTTACATTTACCCCCAAAACTGCATTAGCTCTCACTAAGACAATTATTTAAAGAAATATGTATTTAGCACACATTTCCAATGAGGGATAATATAATTACAATTCTTTAGTGTGACAGCAAGTGTCACTTCATCACAGAAAGTAAAAGCACAATATTTTGGGGTGTATAGAAGTGAATAAAACTTTCACTGAGGCTTTTTTTCTTTTTCTTTTCTTTTTTCTTTCTTTTTTTTTTTTTTTTTTG
>NW_023246049.1:0-2057 GCF_002007445.2 Ailuropoda melanoleuca | reverse complement strand
CACGCAAGTAATGAATCATGGAACTTTACATCAAAAACTAGGGAGGTACTGTATGATGACTAACAGAATTAAAAATATTATTAAAAAAAAGAAAAGAAAACAGGAAAAAAAGCACCAAATCTGTAGCACATGCCACTTATGTACATTTAAAACTCATTCACAAAGCAATATTACAGATTTTTCGTGGAGACATTTCATATTCAAGGGCATGTACCAAACACAGTATAGTAAGTGCTTATGGGAAATGAGACCGGAGAGAGAGGACGGAGGGACAACTAATGAAACAAAATCTAGCAAGAGCAGAACCTTCAGCGGCAGATGCTCATGGTGCTATGAACCGAAGAGCATGACTAACTTAGCCCTCTGCTCCTTCCAAAGGTGGAATGATTGAATGAGAGAGGGAGGGAAGCAAGCTCTGACCACTCACAGGTCGGAGCAGGAGAAGCTAGAGAGAGGAATGAGACCTCGGAAACCAAGAAAGAGAACCAGGAACATGCTCTGGGCTGGAAAGAAAAATCCATCTTTATTGCTCCCCATAATGAATTGGGGGAGGAAATGAAAGAGGCTTTCTAGGTTGGAAATAAAGGCATTTACAAAAGCCCTGAGGTAGAAGGGAGAAATTTAAAGATCAGAGCTGAGAAATTGCATTTCTAGACCTGGAAGGGAGTTTTAAGTGGGAGACTCAGGGATATTGTTGCTGCCCAGGCTTGAGGTGGATGGGCTCTGGTCCTCCTAACACTCTGGCTTTTAGAACAAAGGAGTTTCCAGAAGACTGGATAGCCTAACCCCATGACTAAGGTCTCCTTCTCAGACTTTCCCAGATAGCGACCTAATCACTGAATCATCCAATGAAAATCCATGCAATGGGCCTCTACCATTCCCAGAACAGGGAATGTAAAAGTGAGGCCAATGCCTAGCTTCAGATAGGGCCCATATAGATGGCAAAAAGCATTCTTTGCTTTGCCCTGAACCCTGAGCTGGGGCTGTGCTGAATTTCTTGTAGCCCTGACACCAGGAGATCATCTAATTGTAGAATGAGAAACCCAGTGGCTCATTCGTGTCAACCCAGAGACACACGTGCCCTAACAGGAAGTCTTTCCATCCGGGTTACTGATAAAGAACAATGACTATATTAGTTAATACACTGTGGAATCACAGACCGAGAGTGCTTTCCATCGGGGGTCTCAGAAGAACAACACGAATCTCGTCAACGTACAGCTGGGAACAACTTGTCCATCAGATCAGACTTGTGTACCAGCTAGATCAGGTCCTGCTGCAGGCAGGTGGGACCGTGGAAGCTGTGAAATCAAATTTAGACCCCAAAAGGTAAGACAGGGAAGCTGGCGTTCAGGGGAGCCACCCTGGCTGGCCCCTGACTACACTGGAGTGGCTCTGAGAGCAATTATCCTGGTAGAGCAGCTCTCACTTTGCATTTAAGATTGTCCTCCTGAAAAGGTCATGTGTAAATCAAATTTAATAAATCAAATTCTACACTTCATACCTTGGGGAAGCTCACTCTTCAAAAGAAGCTGTGAGTGAATCCCTTTTTAATAGAAGTAATCAACTCTTCATTTATCTGATTTGTAAGGTAAGATTTTTTTATATCAGATTTTCTTAAAGTGATCAGCAGAGTTTTTCTTTGTCAGTGATAGAAAGCCCAACACAGAATGATGTTAAGCAAAAAAACAACAACAAACAAATTATAAGCACTCATCATGAGACGTTTAGGGGTATACTGGTTTTAGACATGGCTGGATTCAGGACCCAAACGATGACGCTTAGATTTTGGTTTTTCGCTTCTCTCACATCCATGCTCTCTTGGCTTTGTTCTCAGGCTTTACCTGGGTGAAGCAGTTGCAGCATCTTATCTGGCCAGGTTCAAGGCCAACAGGAAGATTACTTGCTTTTTTCCCGCAGTAGTCTTAGATTGGCTCTGATGGAGTTGTCTGTCCATCCCTGAATGAGTAAGGACTGAAGACCTGATTCACTTAGGCTTGGTCACATGGGGCTCTACACAAACCACATGGGCTGGGAGTGAGCCAAAGAAAGGGGGGGGG
>NW_023246048.1:0-2057 GCF_002007445.2 Ailuropoda melanoleuca | reverse complement strand
TTCTCAACCTGTTCTGCCCTCATGGACTGACAGGACTGCATGAAAAATGGAGCCATACAGATGTTAGTTAACATTATCGGTGACTGAAATCATGAAATAATTCAGATTTTGAAAATTTTAGGTTTCAACTTGATCTTGTCTCTAAACCACACTGGTCTTTTTATTTTATGTGGAAACAAAGTATAAATGGGCCTCCTTCCTACACGGTCAGAACAATGTGATCGCGGACACCTGGCTCCTTACTGTCACGAAGCATTCCACCCTAAATGTCAGCCAAATTATAAACTCGTGCCGCATAAATATGTCCATCAAGAAATCATAGAAAATCCACTAGTATAAAACAATTCCAAGTTCTATTCAGCAGGAAGGGTCTCATTAGTGAAGATTGGGAGATTATGAATTAGAAAAGCAATCCGAAATCTCTTCATGGTAATGGAACAGGAGTCCAATACCACAAGTAAACTTTTAATAAAATCAACTTTTTGCACCAAAAAAAACCCCAAACCAAAACAAAAACAAAACTCAGAAGTTCACAGCTTAACCTCTATGGTACCCCAACATCCTTGAGCTCTGGATATATTGACTGCCCACAGAGGAAGAGCAGTGCAACCATCAGCGAAAAATGTTGATTCTATGTAAACCAAACGGGACAAACAATACCTAAGTTACATCTGTTAAAAGAATTAATATTTTTCATCAGGTGAGAGAAGCACAGACATCACATTCAACTGGCTTAATGGGATGTGGGAAATGCGATCTGATTTGTTCTTTTCTGTTTATTCATCCTTATTCCAATCTATGTTCTTTTTACTCTTTGCAGATCTCTTACCACGCATTTACTAATATGGTTTCTCTCTCCATGGTCCCCAGCTCAGTCTTAGTGTGGAAGTTTCCAGGGAAGTTTCAGAGCCAGGAACTGAAGGGGGCCAGGACAAGCCATCCCCAAACGTGCCACAATGGCATATTGATTATTTTGAATTGAAGCTATTTGGAAAACAACCAGTGCAAAGACACTCACACCCTCCTATGTCCCCCTGAAAGCAGGAAACAAATCTCCCCTGTGAAAAATGCCTTCCCCATAATAGGAAGTAAAAGAACACCTTTATCCTATGAGATAGGGTCTTCGAAGTTGAGAAAGCTGCAGAAAAAAATTACTTTTTACTACATTCTACTACCTCAGCCCAAATTCTGCTTAGAATTCCTTACTAATTAAAGCTCCCAAACACCCATTTTTTTAATCCTGTCAATTCCTCATAAATTTATTATCTCTTTGTCAAAAATGTATCAAAACTGCCTGCCTTGGTCATTTCTTTGGGTCTGAATTTCATCATTGGGTCTCCATGTGTGTGTCATAAAACTTTTTTCCTCCTATTAATCTGCTCATATCAATTTAATTCCTAACTGGCGAGAAGAACCCTGAGAGAGAAGGAAGAAGGAAAATTCTCCTTCCTCAACAGTAGCAACCTGGGATCATTTCTCTTCAATTTTAGCGACTGAAAGGTTTGAAGTTGAGTTTCATCTCCTTCAAAGACCGGTCCACTCTTCCCTCAGCCTTACTCATTGGGCAGGCGTAAACCTGGGATGATTTGCCCCTCAAAGGATTTTTAGCAGTGTTGAGAGATATTTTGGTTGGCCAACATGACGGGCCATCAACACTGGGGAAGGCTTGATACTGGCATCTAGAAGGAGTAAGTAAGATGATGTTTGTAAACTCTACAATGCACATAGTACAACTCCCAACAGCAAAGAATAATCTGACTCAAAGCATCAATAGCGTCAAGGTTGGAAAATCTTGTCCTGGGGTGTAGCTTTTTGGTGAACCAACCAGATATATTGATTTTTCAGTCTCCTATCTCTGTTTGAGAACTGGAACCAACCTAGCTCTTAGCTGCCAAAAGCCCTGCCTTGCTCCTCAGCTTCTCTGTCTGTCTCTGAGAATCTTGTATACAAAAGGCAACTTTTCGGGGAGCCTGGGCGGCTCAGTCCGTTAAGCATCTGCCTTCGGCTCAGGGCCTGATCCCAGGGTCCTGGGATCAAGCCCCGCATCGGGCTCCCTG
>NW_023246047.1:0-2854 GCF_002007445.2 Ailuropoda melanoleuca | reverse complement strand
GAAGAAAAGCTACAGGGGAAGAAGTTTCTACTCAATATGACTCATTTTTAATAGGATTCTATCTGACCTTAGCATTCCCCCTAGTCATGATCCTGGTATTTGCTCTGTGGCCTTCCAACTACATCCTCTGGTAGAAGTTGCTCCCTATATGGTCCTGTAGGACTGACAGCCAGACATACTCCTTGCACCATCTCCTGTTCAGAGGGGAGCTTCCAATCCTAGATTATAAATCACGTGAGATCAAAGATCACATATTATTCAGATATGTGTCCCCAAGATGGGAGCACGGTGCCTGGCAGAGAGCAAATGCTCAGTGAATACATTTGAAATAAATGAGTAAGTAGCTGTTCTCTCAGAGACTGCTCTATGTCTTGTTAAGTGGTATCCTGCAGCCCATGTGCAAACATCCCAGATGACACGTACAAGCTTAAATCACTTTCAATTACTGAACATCAACAGGATTCCCTTGACTATACCCTACTCAGTTGACTAGACTTTGCCTATGTTTTGTTATAGTTTTTGGAAACAGGGTTTAACTGTCTGGCTAGGTCTCTGGAATCCATTTCTATCATCAGGTTAATTCTTTCAGCTCATGAAGTAGTGTAAAGTTCTAGCAGATGGTGCTGGACTGACAAGGCGAAGAGGAGCATCTCTCTTGGAGTAATTTCTGAAGGACCTCATTATAAAATTTTACATAAAAACTAAAAGCTAGACACCACTGAGCTTAATCCCATAACAAATGTACCACGAATAAATGTTTGGATTCACAGATACATAATAAATTGCAGCCTTCTATATACTAGGAGTGTAGAGTATAATTGAAATCTAGATTGTATTGCTTTGACTGAATCCTAGAGATTTCTCTAGAGATTTCAGGCTAGCACTAGGTGAACACCACAAATAAGACTGGATTCTGGCATCATTTATCCTTGGTTTCATTCAGAGGAACTGCCAAAGCTGGAACCATAGACGTTCTTCTGGCCTCCTCTTACTGCCTTATCAGTAAATACTGACACTGTAACTTTATGCATTGTAAATAACTACACCACAAATAGAAAAAACTTTGTAAAATCCCAGGGACATTCGTGTGTTATAGATAATAAAACGGGGTTCATGCATTCAACAACTATTTACCACAAGTCTATTTTGTGCCAAGAAGTTCAGTTGCTTCTCTCCATATTGACAAGTTTAAGGGCAGCAATGTACTTTACTTAATACCAACCTCGTACACTACCAACCAGATTACGCTTGCCTTTCTGAAATTTTCCAGTACTTCACAAACCAAAGCCACTTGAGTTACCTAATTTGTTCATCTTTATACAGGGCCAGTCAAGGAGACTTAAGCTGAAGCAAGTTATTTCAACACTAGTTTACTGGCTGTTTTCTACACCTGACTGACTATCAAATTAAGGCTGATGGAAATGCTCAAGAAACTAAATGCTACAGAACCATAATGAGAATATTGACCTATACCTTGTTCAGGTGTTCATGGCTAAACTGATGCCACATTTTCATGTTGTCTCCTAAAAGATACAATGGCTTCACCCCTAACTCACCATTTTTCTCTAGAACCTTATCTTTTCCTAAACTGCTTGGCTTTTTGTGATCTATAGTGGTTTGTACTCATTATGTTGACAACATGTTTTTTTTTTCCTTTAACAATAAAAAATAAAAATTAAAAGAATAGACAAGTTCATAAAATTACATTCAATTTTAATGCAACAGTCTAAAAAGAATTCAATAACTTCTCACATTCTTCCTGAAAACAACATTTTTAAGAATGCGTTGTAAGAGGAAAAGATATCCACTTCCTTTTCTAAGTTAAAAAGTGAAAATGCAATTATGATTTAAAAAAATATACATAGTTTAAATGAATAGTCCTTTTAGTAAATCATTTGAGGGGCTCCAGGCTGGCTCAGTTGGTAGAGCATGAGACTCTTGATCTGGCTTGTGAGTTTGAGCCCCATGTTGGGTGTAAAGATGAAAGAGAAAGAGAGAGCAAGAGAGGAGGAAAGAAAGCAAGAGAGAGAGTAAGAAAGAAATTGACATGGAATTGTATAAAGAAAGACTTACCTGGTAAGCTTATCTGGATCTTTAGAAAACTCAGGGCTGTTATCTGTCACTGTAAAGAAAAACATGAAAGGATTCTGGTCAACTTGGAAGAATGAATACATAGCTTTATGTAAACTCTTTCCAAAACCTTGATAAAATGGTAATAAAAGAATAAAATAAAAGTATAAAACCTCAAGGAGAAAAAAAGAAAAATGGTAAGAAAAATTTTCAAGATGAGGGGTACCTGGATGGCTCAATCAGTTAAGCATCTGGCTTGTAATTTTGGCTCAGGTCATGACCTCAGATCATGAGATTGAGCCCAAGGACGAGCCTTCCATCTAGCCCTGTGTGGAGTCCTGCATTGGGCTCCATGCTCATCAGGGGGTCTGCTTCTCTCCCTCTCCATCTGCCCCTCCCTCGGCTTGGACATCCTTTCTCTTTCTCTCTTGCTCATTCTCTCTCTAAAATAAAAAATAAATCTTTAAAAAAATTTTTTCAAGATGAAAGATGTCAAATGGTAACTGTCTTAGCCAGGAATTTGAAACCTAATGATATGAGGAGGGGACACTAATAAAAAGCATGCAGACTTACACTTCAGAAACTTAAGAAACAATTCAGGAATTGGAGATGTCAGATGCCTCTGAAAGGGAGGAGGTATAGCACAGACATCAAATACTTATATCCTCACCCTGTACAAGCATATGATCACCACTACCGAGGCAGGAGGGAAGATACTTACTTCCTGGAGACACTGAATCAGAGAGACTCAGAACTGAAGGATATTAGGTACAAAGCAGGATAA
>NW_023246046.1:0-2057 GCF_002007445.2 Ailuropoda melanoleuca | reverse complement strand
GCTTAATGGAAGTCATTTTAGCAAGTCAGGAAACCACTTTACAATTATAATACTCTGTCCAAAATACTATGTTTTGGGAACAGATTTGGTCTTTTTGTGACAGAGGCAGTTAAAAAACTATAGATTTCTAATAAATTCTTATTTTTTTATTTTGAAAATTTAAGGTATAACAAACAAGTACAGGGAATAGCATGAAGAACACCTGTGTCCCCATCACACTGCTCTACCAAATTACATTATGTCCTTCTTGCTTCATGTTGTTTCTTAAAATATCACAAACACAGGTGAAGCATTTCTTGTCACACTCCCAGATCCCATTCCTTCCCCTCCTGTTTTAAGGGTGACCTCTGTCATGAGATTGGTGTTTATCATTCTCATTCACATTTTGATACTTTATTCCATTTATAGATATATGTTACAGCCACATAACTCATAAGTAGTATGTAACACTGTGTTGCATGTTTTCAATATTTGTATAAATAGTATCAGACTATGCATTGTGTTTCTGAGATTTATCTGAACTTGTTATATAATACATGACCTAGAGGTCATTCATTTTAGCTGTTATGTAATATGCTACTGAATGAAGATTGAACATACCACATGTTAAGAACCCGTTCTTGATAAGTAAAATGTTGCTTCTGATTTTCACAAATTGTGTTTAATAAACTCTTTTCTACCCTGAGGCAACAGCAATATTTTATTTTTTTTCTCAATGTTTGAAAATTCTACTGCTTTACATTTAAGTCTTTAATTCATCTAGAATTAATTTTTGGAGTGAAGGCAGTGGGGATCTAAGTTTTTTTCCATATGAATAATTATTTATCCTGGCATCACATTTAGAATAGCTCTCTCTTACTCCACTCTGATGGTTAAATTTATATGTCAACTTGGCTAGGCCTTCACACAGAAAGACTGACTTCCTCAGAAGAAGAGGAGGGAGTTCCGTCAGCAGACTGCCCTTGAGACTCAAACTGCAGCAACAAGTCTTCCGTGGGCCTCCCACGCACTGGCCTACCTCCTTACTAAGACTTGGACCTGCCTGCCTCCACAACCATGTGAGCTAATTCCTCAAAGCCAATCTATCTCGACAGAAGTATAGATACACACAGATGTACGGCGTACAGAGGTATATGCACACATGGATCCCGCCGCTCTGTTTCTCGGGAGAAACCTAACATGCTCACTGTTTTGTGTGCTCTCTTACTCCCCCCAAGTTTCTGTGCATGCGCAGATCTTTTTCTGCCTCTGTATTCTGCTTCATTTGTCTACTTTTCTACTCCTTTTCAACTTTATTATTATCTAGTATCTGGTAGGATAACTTTGCCGTTTAATTCCTCTTCAAAATTGATTCTTGACCTCTTATTCTCCCACGTGAATTTTATGACTTGCTTGACAATTTCATTAAAAATCCAGCTCAATTTTTTTTGAAATTGCTTTGAATTTGTTGATTAATGTGGTGAGAATAAATTGTGCTACTGAGTCATTTTATCCATGGCTATGGTATATCTCTCTCCTTCAAATTTTGTTTCATTCTTTAATAATTTTAATAATTTTCTCTATCTTTGCCCATGTATTTTTTGTTGTTTTTAGATTTATTCCTATGTACCATATCATTGTTATTATCAGTTGAAACATGTTTTTAATTACATTTTTTAAGATTTTACTTATTTATTTCAGAGAGCAAGCACATGTGAGTGGGGTGGGGGAGGGACAGAAGGGGAGGAAGAGGGAGAAGCAGACTGTTCCGAGCGTGGCACCTGATGGGACAGGGTGCTCAATCTCTGGACCCTGAGATCAGGACCTGAACTGAAATCAAGAGTCAGCAGCTCAACTTATTGAGCCATCCAGGGGCCTCTTATCACATTTTTACTATTGTGTTTCTATACATTTTCTGCCTGTCTCTCTCTCTCTCTTTCTTTCTCTCTATCCATTTATTTCCTTATCTATCTATTTTAGTAGGGGATCTACTGACTTAACTGGGAACAGGCACAAAGACCGCATTTCCCAGCGGCATTTGAAGTTGGGGGTGGACATTTCACTAAGTTCCAGCCAAT
>NW_023246045.1:0-2057 GCF_002007445.2 Ailuropoda melanoleuca | reverse complement strand
TTTTTTTTTTTTTTTTTTTTTTTCTTTTTTGGAATAGTTTGAGAGAATCAGTATTAACTCTTCTTTAAATGTTTGGTAGAATTCACCTGTGAAGCCTTCTGGTCCTAGCCTTTTGTTTGTTGAGAGTTTTTTTGACTACTGATTCAATTTCATTGCTGGTAATCGGTCTGTTCAAATTTTCTATTTCTTCCTGATTCAGTTTTGGTAATTTATTTGATTTGAGGAATTTATCCATTTCTTATAGGTTGTTCAATTTGTTGGCATATAATTTTTCATAATATCATCTTATAATTGTATTTCTTTGGTTTTGGTTGGTATTTCTCTTTTTCTTTTGAGTCTGGCTAAAGCTTTATCAGTTTTGTTGATCTTTTCAAAGAACCAGTCCCCGGTTTCATTGATCTGTTCTATTGTTTCTTTAGTTTCTATTTAATTTATTTCTTCTCTTATTTATTATTTCCTTCCTTCTATTGGCTTTGGGTTTTGTGTGTTCTTCTTTTTCTAGCTCTTTTAGGTGTAAGTTTAGGTTGTGTATTGGAGATTTTTCTTGCTGCTTAAGGTCGGCCTGTATTGCTGTATTCTTCCCTCTTTGAGCAGCTTTTACTGCATCCCAAAGATTTTGGACCATTGTATTTTCATTTTCATTTGTCTCCATGTATATTTTCATTTCCTCTTTGATTTCTTTGTTGACTCATCCATTGCTTAGTAGCATGGTAATTAACCTCCATGTATTTGGTTCTTATCAGATTTTTTCTTGTGGTTGATTTCTAGTTTCATAGTGTTGTGGTCAGAAAGATGCATGATATGATTTCAGTCTTTTTGAATTTGTTGAGGCATGTTTTGTGGCCTAGAATGTGATCTGTTCTGGAGAATGTCCCATGTGCACTTGAAAAGTGTGTGTTCTGCTGTGTTAGGATGGAATGTTTTGAATATATCTGTTAGAAACATCTGGTCCAATGTGTCATTCAGAGTCACTCTTGGGGCACCTGGGTGGCTCAGTTGGTTAAGCATCCGACTCTTGATTTCAGCTTAGGTCATAATCTCAGAGCCCGCATCAAGCTCCATGCTGGGTGTGGAGCCTGCTTAACATTTTCTGTCTCCCTTTCCTTCTGCCTCTCCCACCACTCCAAAAAAACAAAATAAAAAAATAAAGTAAAATAAATAAAAACAAAGTCAGTTTTTCCATGTTGATTTTCTGTTTGGATAATCTATGTATTGAAGAAAATGGGGTGTTAAAATTCTCTACTATTATTGTAGTACTGTTGATTTTTCCCTTTGTGTTTGTTAATAGTTGCCTTATGTACTTGAGTCTTCCCATATTGGGTGCATAAATATTTACAATTGTATATCTTCATGTTGGATTGTTTCCTTTATTATTATGTAGTGTCCTTTGTCTCTTGTTACACTTTTTGTTTTAATGTCTGTTTTGTTTAATATAAGTATTGCTACACCAGCTTTCTTTTCACTTCTGTTTGCATGAAATTTTCCCATCCCTTCATTTCCAATATGCATGTGTCTTTAGTTCTGAAATAAGTCTCTTATAGGAAGCATTAGGATGGGTCTTGCTTTTTTATCCATTCAGCCACTCTATTTCTTTTTTTCTTTAAGTTTTTATTTAAACTCTAGTTAAGATTAGTGTAATATTAGCTTCAGGTGTACAATATAGTGATTCAACAACTCCAAACATCACCCGGAGCTCATCACAACTAGTACACGCCTTAATCCCCACCACCTATTAAAGTAATCCTCCCACCCACCTCCCTTCTGGTAACCATCAGTCTGTTCTCTGTAGTTAAGAGTCTGTTTCTTGATTTGCCTCTCTCTCTCTGTTTTTCCCTTTACTTGTTTTGTTTCTTAAATTACACATGAGTGAAATCATACGGTATTTGTCTTTCTTTCACTGACTTATTTCACTTAGCGTAATACTCTGTAGCTCCGTCCTTATCACTGCAAATGTCAAGATTTCATTCTTTTTTATGGCTGAATAACATTCCATTGTGTGTGTGTGTGTGTGTGTGTGTGTGTGTGTGTGTGTGTGTATACCACATCTTCTTTATCCA
>NW_023246044.1:0-2056 GCF_002007445.2 Ailuropoda melanoleuca | reverse complement strand
TGACTAAGCCACCCACGTGTCCCAAGAATTTTTTTTTTAATAAAAATGTATTTTTTAAAAAGATTGGTCAGTTCTAGAAAGGCATGGCTTTTTATTTCTCTAAAAAATACTGTGTACTTTTTGTCAGTTCTATAAGGAATTAGGTGGAAACCCAAATTAACCAGTACAATATTTCAAATTTATTCTAGTGATGTTTTTAGTGCACCTTACAGATCACTGCTTGGAAAATTCAGGGCATACGGCCGTTTTTGTTATTGTTCTTGTCTTAGGAGGAGAATGGAAACACCTTTACCACACCATCTAAAACTTAAAATCTTTTTTAGTTATAACAAATATTTTAAAAAGCATTAAATGTATTGTTTAATAAATTGTAAGTTAAAGATCCTTCTAACCATCCCTCCATGAAAATACCTTGCAATCACTGCAAAAGCCCTTCCTATAACCATCTTAAACACAAATCCTCCCCCCCACCACAGAGAAAAACCACTGTCCCGACTTTTAACTTATTTTTAAGATATAATGACATATGATATTATATTAGTTCCAGGTATACAACATGATGATTCAGTATTTGTATATATTATGAAATGGTCAACACAAGTCTAGTCAACATCCATCACCACAGTTAAACAAACTGTTTTCTTGTGATAAGAACTTTTAGGATCTCTTTTAGCAACTTTCAAATGCATAATATAGTATTATTACCTATAGTCACCATACTGTACTATCCTGACATTTTTATATGCATTCCTTATTTTATTTGTAGTTTAATTATTTAACTATGCATCCCTAAACATTATAGGTTTTTATGGTTTTTCTTTTTTTGTAAAATACGGCATTTAGGAATCTAAGTCACAAAGGTTCCCCCTTTACTTCTTTTTTCCCATTGCAATTTATTTGTTGGAGAAACTGGGTCATTTGTCCAAGATTCCCAGAGTCAAGATTTTTGTTGACTGCAACCTTATAATATAGTTTATTTATCATTATCCTCTGTCCTCTGTACCTCCTGAAAATCGGCAGCTGAATCTAGAGGCTTTATCAGATTCAGGTTTGATTTGAGGGGAGTAAGACTCCTCTGCAGGTGGTGTTGTCTTCCTCGTCAAGAAGCACAGACTGTACGGGTCACTCTCTTTTCTGATGCTAGCAGCCACCGAGGTTCAATTCATCAGGGGTTGCAAAATGATATTCCAATTCTATCATATCTTCTTCATTTATTGTTGAAATCCTTCTATAAAGAGAAACTTCCCCTACTCAGTTATTTAGCTACTCAGTGATATATTCATGGGAAAGGCAAAATAAATTCTTGACTCTTTCCCCTTATTTACCAGCTTTCAAAATAAAGAGCCAGTTCCCAAGAATAATCCCAAGACAACGAAAACAAAACAAAACATAAAAATAAAACTGGGAAAGGGGTCAGGCTGTGTGCTATCTCCATATCGGGCAAAACACTGGATCTGCAAATAGTGTTACCAAAAACCAAAGGAAAGGTATTGATACAAGGCAGGGTCTGATGAGGCTAGTCTTACTAGAGCAATGCTGTCCTTCGTAATCCCCAATCACTGTGGTTGCTAACCACTATCAGGACTCCCAGAATTGCATACGCCCTCAAGATCTCTCCAGTAAGTCATAATACGCTTGAGTTAGCAAGAAGGACTTCATGGTAGTTGCCTTCAGTACATTTCATTTGATACAGCATCCAGAATGCACAGTAGGTAGAACTCTCAACAGAAACAGATAAATTAGGGGAGGGAGCCTGAGTACATACCAGAAACGCCAGTGACTGGAAAATTTCTTTTATGATATTACCAATTTCATGTCTGGATTTATCTAAATTTTAAAAATCTCTTCCCAGTATTATGCTAAAGCTGCTTCCTCGCCACACAGTTAATAAGAGATTATAAAACTAAAGTAGGTCACTTGTGACTTGTGCAAATAGATTTCACTGAACTTCTGAGACAGAAACCAAACTGCAATGAGTTGGTGTCAGAAGGGGGAAGTGGAAGTAGTTGGTGAAATAGGAGAGAAATCACCTGTTAATTTGAGGGAGTGACCAATC
>NW_023246043.1:0-2056 GCF_002007445.2 Ailuropoda melanoleuca | reverse complement strand
TATTTCTCTTGCCTTTGGAGATGTGTCGTGAAAAAGGCTGCTCTGGCCGATGTCATAGAAGTTGTTGCCTACGTTCTCCTCTAGAATTTTGATGGATTCCAGGAACAACTCTTAACCTCTGTTTCATGAAGACTGATTCATGATGATGGCTATTTGCACGGTCTTGGAGGTCCTTGTAAAATTGACCAGTAAGAAGAGCTTGTATTTGTATAGCACTTCAGTTCACAAAACATTTGTACATTCCTGAGCTTATTCTTTGGCTTGGGAAGTAACCAGCATGGCTGTTGTAACAAATTGCCACTCTGTGACTTAAAAACAATGGAAATTTATTCCCTAATAGTATCGGGATCCAGAAATCTGAAATCGATGGTTCAGCAGGGCTGTAATTCCTCCAAAGGCTGAAGGGGAGAATCTGTTCTTTGCTTTTTCCAGCTTCTGGTAGCTGTTGGCATTCTTTGGCTTGTGGTGGTACTCTCTCTCTCTCTCTGCTGTGTCTTCTTATCATCTTTTCTTTTGTGTATGTGTCTCAGAAGTCCCTCTGCCTTTCCCTCACAGGCACACGTGTGATTGCATTTAAGGTCCACTCAGATAACCTGAGATAAGGTTCTCCTCTCAAGATCCTTAATCACACCTATTACCATGTAAGGTGATCTTCACTGATCCTAGGGATTCGGATGTGAGCATTCTCTTCTGGAGTCTCTACCATTCAGTCCACTGCACAAGGTAATGATAACTCTCATTTTACATTATTTTACTAGATCACATGGCTAATGAATTGTGGAATTTGGCCTTCAAGGCCAAATGCTAGTCCCATCTTTTAACCCTATACTATAAATCATAAGAAGAAATAAGAGAGAGAAGAAGAAATAGCTAAGGCAGAAAACAAGAATAGAGGAGAATAGGGAAGTAGAAAACAGTTAAATTGCAGACTTGAGATTTGAGACAGTAAGCAAAAAAAAAAAAAATACTGCTGTGAAAGAAGGCTAATAGATGAGCCTGGGGGCAATGGTCAGTTAATGTATAATTGAATTACTACCATCTGGGATTTTTCTTATCACCATACCTGCTGAGGTTTTAGTGTTCCAGACCTGGAATTACCTACAGGGGAGATAATGTCATTTACTTACAATATTTGGCATAGTGCCTTGCAAATAATAGCATTTCATCATTGCAAAACACCATACTTATCAGCTATAGTTACCGGTTAACATTTTTGTGCTCAAGTTCTATAAAGACTATTGATCTGAAACTGTTCTAAACCTTGCAAATCATTTATTTGCCAGACAACTAACACTCTCAGGCAAGTGGTAAACAATGCAGCTTTCATTTTTCCTGCTTCTTGTCCAGTGTTACCCTACTGAGAGAGACTACTGTTTTTAGACTACAGCTATTGTCAATTTTGGCTACGCACTAGAATAACCTGGGGAACTTTAAAAATCCTGATGTCTCTGCACACCCCATGCCAATTAAAGAGCAACCTCTAGGAATGGGATCTGAGAGAAGAGGAACACACACTTTTTACTTTTATTTTTAACTGTCACATTCACGTTTTAAAATTAATATATGGAATTTTATAATTTTAAAGAGTTGTAAAGTATTAAATTTCTAGCATATCATAAATACTGATTTAAAAATATTAAAGTCACATCATTTCTTTAAATGTGTATAATGGGGATTAAAAACCATAGTGTAACATGATAACTTAATTATCACTGGGAAATTTCCGATTATTCCTTTCCATTCCACACCCTCCGTAGAATTTTATCCTATTAATGTAATATATTCTCATCTTTAAATGTCTTTTATTTGTTACCCTATCATAACTGAATGGAGCAAACATATGGATATAAATTTGGATTGAGCTTTTAAATTTCCTGTGTCCACAGGCTTTGAGTATTTAAATCTGGATTGTGGGATTTTTATAATTACTATTAGAACACAATTAATAAATGCAACATTAATATATTAAGAATAAACTGGGGGCGAGAGGAGGTTAAGATGGCAGAGGAGTAGGGGACCNCCTTTTTCAGCCGGTCCCCTGAGTTGAGCTGGATAG
>NW_023246042.1:0-2055 GCF_002007445.2 Ailuropoda melanoleuca | reverse complement strand
TCGAACTTTACATCGGAATCCGGGGATGTACTGTATGGTGACTAACATAATAAAAAATCATTAAAAAATAATTTTTACATTGAATATATGTTTAAACGATACTATTTGGGGCGCCTTGATGGCTCAGTCAGTGAAGCATCTGCCTTCGGCTCAGGTCAGGATCCTGGGGCCTGGGATCAAGTCCCACATCGGGCTTCTTGCTTGGAGGGGAGCCTGCTTCTCCCTCTGCCTGCCGCTCCTCCTGCTTGTGTGCTCTCGCTCTCTCTCTCTCTCTCTCTCTCTCTCGACAAATAAATAAATAAAATCTTAAAAAAAAAAAGAAAGAAAGAAAAAGAAAAAAAATAAACGGTACTATTTGGGCTATCTAGGGTTAATAAATATACTAGTAAAACTAATTTCACCTGTTTCTTTTTTAGTTTTAAAAATGGCTACTAGAAAATTATTTTTATTTATTTAAATTTTTACTTAAATTCAATTCACATATAATGTATTATTTTCAGGGGTAGAGGTCAGTGATTCATCAGTCGTATATAACACCCAGTACTCGTTCCATCATGTGCCCTCCTTAATGCCCGTCCCCCAGTGACCCTATCTCCCCATGCCCTCCCCTCCAGCAACCCTCAGTCTGCTTCCTAGAGTTTAGAGTCTCTTATGGTTTATCTTCCTCTCTGATTTCATCTTGTTTTATTTTTTCCTCTCTTCCCCTATGATCCTCTGTTCTGTTTCTTAAATTCCATGTATCAGTGAGATCATATGACAGTTGTCTTTCTCTGATTGACTAATTTCGTTTAGCGTAATAGCCTGTAGTTCCATCCACGTTGTTGCAAAGGGCAAGACTTCATTTCTTCTTGATGGCTGAATAGTATTCCATTGTATACAGATAGAGCACACTGTGGTTCCTATGAAACTTATGTTGGGTAGTGTCCATCCAGGGAGGGCCTCTGGAGAGAGAAGAGAGGGGGTCCATGGATGGATTGAGCCAGGGACGCCCCCTAACACAGAAACCAGTGAGATGAGGAGGGACCGGCGGAAAGCCTGGAAGGAGCAGAGAGGCAGGTATGGTTGACCCACAAGCCCCTAAAAGGTGTCACCAGGAGAAGCGAATGAGCCTCCCGTCAAGTGTCGATGCAAGGTCAATAACAAGACAACGTCACTGGTGACATTGGCAAGAGCGCAGTTTTGGAGGCACTGGGAGGACAAAGCCTGATGATGGAGAGTCCATGAGAGGAGGGAGTGAAGGGAGGAAGCGCAGACACCAGATTGCGCTGTAAAGGGAGAGGAGAACAGTAGCTGGGGAGGGAGGTGAGCTGGAAGCGCTTTTTCTGCTGGGAGAAACGGCAGCCTGTCCCCGCTGACCGGGATGACGAGAGGAGAGGGGCGAGCTGCTGGAGCCATGTCCTTGAGCGGATGGGGAACAGAGGCCTTGCTTGCTGGGCCCAGAAGCTTCCATAGGTACTAAAGGGAAGGCCAAGCGTCGGGGCCCTGAGGCAGGCGGGCTGGCGGGTGAGGTGGCAGAGGGCGCTCGCATGATGTTCTGGCCGGTG
Source organism: Ailuropoda melanoleuca (assembly GCF_002007445.2). Taxonomy (NCBI): domain Eukaryota; kingdom Metazoa; phylum Chordata; class Mammalia; order Carnivora; family Ursidae; genus Ailuropoda; species Ailuropoda melanoleuca. The sequence goes on along the minus strand of NW_023246042.1, from coordinate 511 downwards.
CTGCCCTGAAGCCACCAGATCTGCCTCTAGCCGGTGCGCCAACGCGCAGTCCTGCCCGCCCACTCTTTCTTTTTTTCTTATGATTTTATTTTTAAGGGACGCCTGGGTGGTTCAGGTGGTGAAGCGTCTGCCCTTTGGCTCCGCTCAGGTCATGATCCCGGGGTCCTCGGTTGGAGCCGCATATCGGGCTCCCTGCTCAGCCGGGAGCCTGCTTCTCCCTCTGCCTGCCCCTCCCCCAGCTTGTGAGCGCTCTCAAATAAAAAAATAAAACCTCAAAAAAAAGATTTTATTTTTAAATAATCTCTACACCCAAGGAGGGACTCGAACTTGCAACCGGGAGATCAAGAGGCCCAGGCTCAAGTGACTGAGCCAGCCAGGCACCCCCACCTCCCTGCCCCCCAGAACTCCTCTTTTTATTACAAGACTTGGAAGCAGCGGCCAGGAAGGAAGCAGCATGTCTCCTTGGCTTCCTGTACACCCCAGGGCCCTCCCCTCCTCCTCCCCTCCCCTC
>NW_023246041.1:0-2054 GCF_002007445.2 Ailuropoda melanoleuca | reverse complement strand
CTATGAGCCTGCTTCTTCCTCTCCCACTCCCCCTGCTTGCGTTCCCTCTCTCACTGGCTGTCTCTATCTCTCTGTCAAATAAATAAATAAAATCTTTTAAAAAAAATTTTTTTTAATTAACTAAAATTTTAAAAGTTGGGGGGAAGGCACCTGGGTGGCTCAGTTGGTTGAGCATCTGACTCTTGATCTCAGCTCAGATCTTGATCTCAGGGTCATGAGTTCAAGCCCCATGTTGGGCTCCACATGTTGAACCTACTTCAAAAAAATTTTTTTAAACAAAAAAGACAAAAATAAAATAAAGAGGCACCTGGGTGGCTCAGTCGGTTGAGTATCCGACTCTTAGTTTCGGCTCAGGTCATGACCTGGGAGGGTGGTAAGATAGACCCCTCCTTGGGTTTCATGCTTAGCACAGAGCCGGCTTAAAATTCTTTCCCCCTCCCTCTCCCCCTCTGCTGCTCCCCCCAACACCCACGCTTGAGACTCTCTCTCTCTCTTTTTCTTTAACAACTTTATTTATTGGACAGAGAGAGACACAGCAAGAGCGGGAACACCAGCAGGGGGCGTGGGAGAGGGAGAAGCAGGCTCCCCTCTGAGGCGCTCCATCCCAGGACCCTGGGATCATGATCTGAGCCGAAGCCAGATGCACAACGACTGAGCCACCCAGGTGCCTCTGACTCTCTCTCTCAAATAAATAATAAATAAATAAATAAATAAATGAATAAAGTCTTTAAATAAAAATAAAAAAGAATGGCTAAAATAAAAAGTATTGGCAGTAGTAAGTGCCCCAATTTTCCCAGGAGTTTCCCCGTTTTAGCACTGAAAGTCCTGCCTCCCCGGGCAGAGTGGAATGGTTGGTCGGTCCTCAGCAGACGCGGCAGAACGGGGGCACTCACAGCTGTAAATGGTCTGACTGCGAAATGGGGCAGCCGCTGTGGACATCATTGGGATGGCTGCGTAAGTCAACCGTGCACGTAGCATATGACGCAGGCTTCCTAATCCAGAGAATTCATGCTAGAAAGATGCCAAGTTATCCTCACAGAAACACCTGTGTACGAAATCTCCAGCATGCCCGTTCATCAGAGCCCAAAGTGGAGACGGGCCAGATGCCCCAGGCCGGGGGGCGCTACTGATGCATGCACAACCCTGGGGAGCCCCATCTCAGAGCACCCCCACCCCCACCCCCATCCCGCAGAGCCCTGCCCCTCGAAGCCCTCCCCCTCGGAGCCCTCCACCTTGGAGCCCTCCCCCTCGGAGCACCCCACCCAGGGCCACCACGCACCCTGTTCTGCTCTGTGCACCCCGAGCGCTGTGACCCTGCCCCTGGCAAGGCAGCCTGGCTCCTGCCTCTCCCAGCCCAGGGCTCGAGGCTGGGGTCCTGTCGGGCAGGAGCCCCTGGCCAGCCCCACCAGCGACCAGTGTCTGTCCCGGGAGTCCCCCACAGGCTGGGAAGTGGGTCGAGGGCTTGTTTTGGGCGGCCGCATGTCCCTCCTCCCGCTGACCAGCCCCCTCTTCTGTCCAGTGACCCAGCTCTGTGAGGCACCCTAGGCCCGCAGCCCACCCAGTCCCAGCAGGAGGGGCAGGGGTGGGGGGAGGAGAGGCTTCCGGGTTAAGAACTTCCGGGAGCGGATCTGGTGAGCCTTCCTGGACTGCGCAGACAGGTTTTGCTCCCCCAGAGGCCGTGCCTGTGGGACAGGAGCCTAGGTGGGCAGAGCTTAGTGACCACCCCTTTGAAAGGGGGCTTCTCTGCCTGAGCTCAGATTTTCCTTGGCATCTTGAGGCCCACTGATCTTAGGTGAGGCACGAGTGTTTTCTCTCTCTGGACGCCTTTCCAGGCCTGTCCCAGGTCTCCACAGCCTAGAATGATCCCACTGGCCCAGTGACCCAGGTACTGGGTCAGAACCCCTGCTCTGGGGCCCCAGGGTTAGGGTGAGGTGAGCTCTGACATGTGGGCTCTTTTGGACAGTGCCCAGTCGAACGGACTCATCCTGGGAGGGCCACAGAAGCTCACCCTGTCCAAAGGGGCAGTGGCCGGCTCGGGGGGGGGGGGGGGGGGG
>NW_023246040.1:537-1882 GCF_002007445.2 Ailuropoda melanoleuca | reverse complement strand
TGGTGTGAGGTGGTGTCTCGTTGTGGTTTTGATTTGTATTTCCCTGATGCTGAGTGATGTTGAACATTTTTTCATGTGTCTGTTGGCCGTTGGGATGTCTTCTTTGCAGAAATGTCTGTTCATGTCTTCTGCTCATTTCTTGATCCGATTATTTGTTCTTTGGGTTCTGAGTTTGATAAGTTCTTTATAAATTTTGGACACTAGGCCCTTTATCTGATATGTCACTTGCAAATATCGTCTCCCATTCTGTCGNTTTGGACACTAGGCCCTTTATCTGATATGTCACTTGCAAATATCGTCTCCCATTCTGTCGGTTGTCTTTTGGTTTTGTCGACTGTTTCCTTTGCTGTGCAAAAGCTTTTTATCTTGATGAAGTCCCAGTAGTTCACTCTTGCCCTTGCTTCCCTTGCTTTCGGCAATGTGTCTAGGAAGAAGTTGCTACGGCTGAGGTCAAAGAAGTTGCACCTGTGTTGTCCTCAAGGATTTTGATGGATTCCTGTCTCACATTTAGGTCTTTTATCCATTTTAAATCTATTTTTGTGTGTGCTGTAAGGAAATGGTCCAGTTTCATTCTTCTGTATGTGGTTGTCCAATTTTCCCAACCCCATTTGTTGAAGAGATTGTTTTTTTCTTTTTCTTTCTTTTTTTTTTTTTTTAAAGATTTTATTTATTTATTCGATAGAGATAGAGACAGCAAGAGAGGGAACACAAGCATGGGGAGTGGGAGAGGAAGAAGCAGGCTCCCAGCAGAGGAGCCCGATGTGGGACTCAATCCCTGAACGCCGGGATCACGCCCTGAACCGAAGGCAGATGCTTAACCGCTGTGCCACCCAGGCGCCCCGAGATTGTCTTTTTCTTTAGACATTCTTTCCTGCTTGCCTCTTAGGACCATATTTGCTGCATCCCAAAGGTTTTGAATAGTTGCGTTTTCATTTTCATTTGTTTCCATGAATTTTTAAAATTCTTCTTTAATTTTCTGCTTGACCCATTCATTCTTTAGTAAGATGCTCTCTAGCCTCCATGTATTTGAGCTCTTTCCAACTTTCCTCTTGTGATTGAGTTTGAATTTCAAAGCACTGTGGTCTGAAAATATTCAGGGAATGATCCCAGTCTTTAGGTACTGGTTGAGACCTGATTTGTGACCAGGATGTGATCTATTCTGGAGAATGTTCCATGTGCACTAGAGAAGAATGAGTATTCTGTTACTTTGGGATGGAGTATCCTGAATATTTCTGTGAAGTCCATCTGGTCCAGTGTGTCCTTTATTTTTTTTTTTTAAGATTTTATTTATTTATTCGACAGAGATAGAGACAGCCAGCGAGAGAGGGAACACAAGCAGGGGGAG
>NW_023246040.1:0-349 GCF_002007445.2 Ailuropoda melanoleuca | reverse complement strand
TCCATTGCAGTGAGGGGCGTGAAGTCCCCTACTATTATTATATTATGACGACATGTTTCTTTGATTTTGTTATTAATTGGCTTATATAATTGGCTGCTCCCATGTTAGGGACATAAATATTTACAATTGTTAGATCTTTTTGTTGGACAGACGCTTTAAGTATGATATAGTGTCCTTCCTCATCTCTTATTATAGCCTTTAGTTTAAAATCTAATTTGTCTGATATAAGGATTGACACTCTAGCTTTCTTTTGATGTCCATTAGCATGATAAATGGTTCTCTATCCCCTCACTTTCATTCTGGAGGTGTCTTTGCTGCCTCTTGCAGACAGCTTATCAATGGGTCTTGT
>NW_023246039.1:0-2054 GCF_002007445.2 Ailuropoda melanoleuca | reverse complement strand
AAAAAGGCTAACAAAAATTATATAATAATAGGTAATAAGGAAGAAAACACATACTTGCCTAAATAAATGGTAATTATGTGATTTTGAGATCTTAGGTTCTCTAGGAAATGTCATGAAATACCTGAAGAGTTTGAGTTTTACCTTTAGAGCCTTTTTCAGTTATGTATTTCTTTGCAACAAATTACCCCAAACCTTAGCAGCTTAAAATAGTGAACATTTATTATTTCATATGGTTTCTGTGGGTCAGGCATCCAGGGTCAACTTAACTGTGATTCTGGCTTGAAGTTCCTCATGGGGTTGTCATCAAGATCTTGTCGGGTCTGCCATTATTTGAAGACTCTGTTGGGGCTGGAGGATCTCAGTCACAAGACTGGCAATTTGGTGCTGGTAGTTGGCAGGAGATCTCAATTTCTTACCGTGTGGCCTCTTCATTGGACTGCTTGAGTGTTAACACAGCAGTTGGTTTCTCCTAGGGGTGAATGATCTAAGAGAGAGCAAGGTGGAAGTTGCCGTATCATTTATGACATAGCCATATACTATCATTTCTGCTATATCTTGATTATATAGGTTAGCCCTATTCACTGAGGAGGGGACTACTCAGTGGCATGAGTACAAGGAAGTGGAAATCAGTGGGGACCATCTTAGGACACTGGCTACCAGAGCCTTTTTGTAATAAGATCTGCAGATGTTACAACAAATGTTTTTGCTGAATATTAGGATAGGTTAATTGTATGTTAACTTGTTGAGTTTTAAATTTTTTGCATGATTTTACATTAGAAGACATTTAAGAAAATTAATTTAACTTATTATTTGATTTAGGAACAGCAAAAACTAATAGAGTTTCTCAGATTTAGTGTCATTTGAGAAACCATAAAAAAATGTTTTCATCCATCTTCAGATTGTGTCTTGGAAGTTTTAGTGTTACAAATTCCTGTTGACTAAATAAGCAAAAGGGGTATAAAGAGGTATAAGAACTTTCAAAGTGAACTGACACAGGCACATAATTATTCAGGTGGTCTTATATTAAGATATAAAATGAGAACCACTGTTCTTCCCTCTTTCTCTGCCCCCAGCCCTAGAATCAATCCACCTCTTCCCCAAAGTTAGTTTTCAGTGGCATAATTGGAACTGGTGCATATTCTGGTATTTATACTCTTATTCTCATCTCTCTTTATAAACTGAATGAATCCGTGTTGAACGTGGATCCTGCACATAATTATTATGCTTGCTTGAATACATTGCTTTGGATTAAAACAATAATTTCTAGGTTGTCATTTTAATTTCCCTAATTAGATTGTAAACTTCTTGAGGAAAAGCACCTTGTCTCATACTTCTCTTGGATTCCTGGCCCTAAAGCCCTGTAGCACAATAGTGGTCACAGAACTGGTCCTAATTCAACAAATAGTCAGTGCTTAATTCAAAGGAATGTCACATCTGTATGGTATATACCGTAACCTAGAAGCAGGCATATTCACTCAAATTTATCTGTAGGTTTCTGAAAGAAAAAGCCCACAATTGTGTTGCCTTCCTTGGTATGAACGTTGAGGAATAAAGGATAGTGCATTGTTTGACTGCAGGCTTGATCATATTCTGGAAGTATTTTTCTGATTGCATCTGTTTTAGGCAACCTGGATTACACAAGCTTTTCATGAATGTTTCAATAATTTTTTTTCAAAAAGTTCTATATAGTTTTATGGAATAGGGCACCTATCGAAAAGTGATATAAAAAGTGGAAATCTACTTGAAACACAGTGATTCTTGAAATATTTGTAGTATTTGTTTTGTTTTGCTTTTTTTTTTTTTTGAATAGGCTTAAGGAATGGACTGTATTCTGTTAGGACTTTGTGAAAAAGATACCAACATATTTAGTTATAGATCGTGTCTGTAGAAGTTTTGATATTTAAATTTATATGTCAGCCATTCAAATTCTGTTTTTTTTAATCATATTTTTTTTAGAACTGACAGTTTACTGAATACAGGGTCCAGCCATCCAGAACAATCATATAAAATGTTTTTTTTTTTTTTTAAAGTCAAATGTGGTTGAGAATGATTGC
>NW_023246038.1:0-2052 GCF_002007445.2 Ailuropoda melanoleuca | reverse complement strand
TTCCAGCAGTATTGTTAAAAATTCATTGCACACTCACAAATCTGTACTTTCCTTCCTAAAATAGGGTGTTGACCTCAAACAAAAAAAGCTTTAGGCTACAGCTACATGGGTGACCATGTGTGGCATAAAATAGATTTTCCAGCATGCGTTTATTTGGCAATGACTTAAAAGTACAACCAGATGTTTTCATGGAGAACAGCTCTTTTAGCCACAAATGTTTCCAATTTAAATACGTTTGTTTTGACTCTATTTTGCTGCAGATGGAAAACATCCATTTTCCCTCTTTCCAGTGGGGATAGACAGTGAACATTGGCACATCTCACAGAGAATGATTACCAGTGTAGACAAAACTTCAGGGAAAGCTGCGTTTCCATAAGGATAACTTTTAAAAGTCAATTTTGTATTTTAAACAGGTTGGTTCTTTCAAAAACCATTTTTCCCCTCTAATTTGTACCATAAGTCTTAAACATCTGTACGTGTTTGATCTGAGGGAACTATCTTACTTTTAAGTGATAAGCCAGAGGGATCTATTTAGAATGACAGCATAGCTTCTGGGTGTGCCATCAATAGCTACTGCACGTAGATATTTCAAAGAATTTCTTATCAAAATGTGTGCTATGCAGAACTTTTACTTGCAATTGGCAGGTTGGGAAATAACAGGAATTTTAAATATCATATGAAATAACAGAAAAGGTTTTCTTATTTTTTTCAAAAGCAAACTAGTGTGTATGTGACAGAGTATGAAATAATCTTGGCAAGAGTATAGATTTCTGTTTCAAGAATCTAGTTTTATTTTAAGTCATCAAATACAGTATTTTTTAACCAAATTATTCTTAACATCTGCTGTTATAGTTTAACTCTATGATTTGTGAAGAGTTTCTTAAAAGACAAGATGTTTTAAAATTGTGCTCTCTCTTAGGTATTTAAATGAGTTTTTAAAATCCAAATCCTGTTTTGAGCAGCAAAATTATAATTATGATTTTCCCCTGAAAAAGTGCAATCTTTATCAGTCATATTATAATACTTCCATAGATTGAACACTGTGATGCACAATGCTATTTTAAAAATATAAATCCTTTAGAAAGGAGAGAAAAATGCTAAAATGAATATTAATTTTTATTATGTTAGTCATTAGATTAGTGAAAGAAGTATTGTTTGTTTTCTCTCCTATGTTCCCCCACTCTAGAGTGTTTTCATTTAATATGGCATTCTTTGTGGAAATTATTTATATCTATGTTATTCAGATTTTTCTTCCAGATAGCATTAATCATTATTTGTTAGACATCTTTTGATTATTCTCTTCTGTCATTGATTGTCCAATGAAACTTCTGCAAATTCAAATACAGATCATGTTCATAAAAATCATTCTCTATTCTATGTTAACTGCAGAAGTTTTTATCACTTAATATATGATCATTTTGGCTTTGTTTACAGATTGTTGATCTCACGAGTAGTTACTTGTTGGGGGAAAATCTAGGGTTCTCCTAGATTCTAGTTAAGGAAAAGAACCCTGGAATTTCAGCCTATTCCAAACCTCTCCAGTAGCTCTCCCAGTTTAATATCACTGAGGAAAATAACTTATTTTAGGATATCACAGAACTAGACAGAGCCCTAAGAATAATAATAATCCTAGATTATTTGAACGAGCCATTGGAAATGGCTGTTAACTAAGGAAAATATGGATTAAAAGACATTCTTTAGTAGCAGAGTGAAATGGATGTTCAGAAATTATTTGGTGTTATCTGGAGAAGGAAGAGCAACATTTGTGCATTTATATTTTTCATTAATAGCTCTATTTTATTTGCAAACTATAGTAATAAAATATCACTTTACTACTATCTTAATCTGATAGTCTAAATATAGTTGGAGATTTATGGGAGAATGAAAGAGACTATCTCTTTGTTTCATTCAAACTAAGTAGATGATTTTATGCTACATTTAATTAAGAAATCTTACATTTCTATATTTTTTCTAGAAAACTTACTATTTTAAAGTTATTATGTCACTCTCAGTAAGAACACTGCATTATCATAAAATATTATTCCTCATTTT
>NW_023246037.1:0-2052 GCF_002007445.2 Ailuropoda melanoleuca | reverse complement strand
TGTGCGTGTATATATGTGTGTATCTGCATATATATATATATATATATATATATGTATGTGTATATATAATTTGCAGGTAATTCTTTGGCGCAACGAAAGTCAGTTTTGCTTGAAGTTTAGTAAAATGTTGAAAGACCAACAAAAGCAACAATGGATTTTTTTTTAACCAAATAATATCACGTATCTTCATGTACAACTGTTTTTCCTTGTTTTTCCTAAAGATATGAATTGCCACACCAAAATGGAAAAAAAAAATAGCAGTGAAGATGTGAGTGGCAACATACAGCCAAATTCAGGAAGGTAGAGGACACAGTCATTGAGAGAAAGGATTGGTCCTAATTTCACTGAAACCCACAGAAGATGTAAAGCAGTTAATTTGCAACATCACTACTTCTATTAACACTGACTTAACTGATGTGAAATCTCAAGATCATTCTCTTTAATAGAAGAAGCAGGATAAGATTCTCAGGGAAGTAGCTGTGAGTCATACAGAGGAGTGATTCAGTGATTCAGAAAAACTGATGCTGGTTCGGCTGTGACCAAAGAGACAGTGAGACAATAACAGAATATGTGATTTTGCTGTATCTTAGGCAGTGGCAATGGATTTGTATTATTTTTTAATTTACTTAGCTAGAAAAATTGGCTCATAGCTGAAAAGTAGTATTTAAGTTAAGAAAAGGATTGTCTTATCCTGTTTTATATACAAACAATTTTGTAGAGTACCATACAGCATCAGCAGATTGGAGCCACTTTTACATCAATGATCATTTTAAGAAGTTAGTAAATCCAAGTTAATGATAAAAATTGCTTCTCATCACTAAAAGTGTGCTAACAAGTGTGTAGCTATTTCTAGGTTGCTGGTGACTTCCAATCTATCAGGTCTCTTGATTTATCTTCTTTAAGGTGTTGTTCCTTTTTTTCTCTAATGGTTACAAAGGTATATATATTCAGGAATACTGCCACACCAAGAAAGAAAAAAATAACCATGAACAGAAAATGTCAGTGAGATTGACTTTTAGACTGGGTGACAGGAAGGTTTACCTACATATACCTAAGCCTCACCACCAGAATTTGCTCTAGAACCCTAGAATGCAGTAAAACTAAGGTTCTATTGAATAGAGCCTTTATGAGAGACCCATCATAGTGAAGACCGCATAAAAAGCTACTTTGTTTATTTTCAGTATGTTTTGTGTCACATTTTCTACTCATTAAAAATTAGCAAAAGATGAAATAGTTCAAAAATAGTTTCTCAGGGCACCTGCGTGGCTTAGTTGGTGGAACATCCAACTCTCGATCTCAGCTCAGGTCATGATCTCGTGGTTGTGAGTTCGAGCCCCACGTTGGCCTCCGTGCTGGCCATGGCACCTACTTTGAAAAAAAAAATAGTTTCTCAGTGAGTCTGAAGTCATGGAAATGCTAAGAGCTGAGAATATATTCTGGCCTGTGAATGATGTGATCTATTAGTTAGAAAGTAATCAACCAGAAAATGGCTGGTATTCCTCTGCATGGTAATTTCCATTTACAGTGAAGTGAAACATGGTCAAAGGGATGATTTAAGGATCAGAGGTTCACCAAGCCCTTCTTTACATGGAAGTATAATCAACTTTTCTATGACATAACACTAGGTCTTTAAAAAGTATACACTGCTTGGTGACCTTAAAACAGCAACCTAAAGCAGCTGACCAGATTAATTCACTGGTAACCAGTCTGAAAGCTGCCTGGAGTTCTGTATTTACAAGGTGAGTATAAACATGAAAATGTTTGTGAAACTATTTCAGCCTAGAGAGCATTTTAAGGGAATTTTTCAAAAAAATATTTTTGAAGTTCTGGGAGAGAATAGAGTGAAGAGCTTAAGTAAAATTTAGTTGAAACTTTTAGTCCATTAGTAAAAATTAAAAGTGATTTTTTTCTAGCTTTATTGAGGTAAGGTTGACAAATAAGAATTGTACATACTTAAGTTGTACAATGTGATTTTTTAAAATTGTACAACATGATGATTTAATATACAATGTGAAATGATTACCATAATCAAGCTAATTAACATATACATTA
>NW_023246036.1:8657-10236 GCF_002007445.2 Ailuropoda melanoleuca | reverse complement strand
CTGCCTCACTCCATCCTAGGCCTGTGTTTGAAGATGTGTTTAAATTCCGGGCCTACACTCAGCAGACGCCGCGGGCCAGCTCCTGGCGGGCCAGCACTGGTGAGGGGGGAGACACTGGGATGCTCGGGTCCTCCTGGTGGCTGGGCCTCCACACGCGGTCATCCAGGGGGAGCAAGGCGGCTCTAGCCTCCACCCAGTGTTTGTTATTCCATGTCAGAGCTTTATCATAAACATTATCCTAGAGTGGGCCGCAGCAGCTTTGGGCGAGGAGGGTTTGTTATTCTAAAGTGGCGGGGGGCGCAAGTCCTGGAGGCCTGGGAGTCTGCGAGCAGCGCCAGGCTTGGGAACTCAGGGTGAACGGGAGGGAGGCAGAAATCAGGGCAAGGCTGTTCCGTGCCTGTGCCCGGGGCCTCGGAGGCCCCCCTTACCACCCTCTACTGTCGGGGTCAGTTGGGATAGCTGCCTCTAAAATGAGCTCCACAGAGGTGGAGACCAAGCCCAGTGAATCCACCAACCCCAGATCCCTGCAGAGAATCCACAGAAAGGTAATGTTTGTTGATCGAATGAGTAAGCGTAACTTCCCCGTATCCGTCGGAAGCACCAAGAATGCCGAGGAAGCAGCACGTACTGTTTTGAAGCTCCAATCACGGGGACCTGGTTTGGAGCCAGGCAGACGTCATTGCAAAGCCAGCTCTGCCCTTTACAAGCCATGTGGTCTTGGGCCCCTCTGCTTCTTTGGTTCCCCGTCTATGAATCAGGACACCCTCTCTGCTGGCTGTCTCCCAGGGAGAGCAGAGGGAGGCCCCAGTGGGCAGTGGGCAGTTAGGAAGATGGTTTCCGGGGCTGGTCTGCCCGAGCCCAGGTGCACGTCCCATCCCTCTCCAGCTCTGTCCCCTTGGGTGAGTTACTGTCTCTTTGCTGTAAGGTTGTCTTTGTTTTCTTTTCTTTCTTTTTTTTTGACTCTATTAATTGGAGCTAATACTAGCCTTATCTCAGAGTCGCTGTTAAGATTAAATAAGTTAATGTGAGCTTGGAAGATGCCTGACACAGAGTAAGTGCTCAAAAATGTGGCGACCATGGTAATGAACCGATGAGGACCTCTGTATGAGTCACAAAGGATGGCCCGGAGGCGGGAGGTGTGGGGATAGGGCACGTGACTCGGGGTCAGCAGTCTGCCTTCCGAAACAGTTCCCGAAAATCTGCTCTCCAGCAATGAGCAGTGAACCAAGAGGTAGGCTTCCTGCCCTTACTTCGTTCTCGGTCTACACAGGCAGGGAAGGGGGAATCACCTGAGACGGACACTTCATGGGTTAAGTGGCAGGGCGGGGGCGGTGGGGGGGAGGAGGGCCGTGTCTGTAGGAGGCACCAAACCTCGCCTGGGCGGCGCGGGAGCCCAGAATGATAGGCCTGGGTTTCTGTCCAAGCCCCACCACACTGCCTGTGCCACGCTGGGAATGATCTGGTCTCAGTTTTCTGTATGCAACATACTACTAATAAATTCTCTTTGGCTATTTCTGGCTAGTTCACAAGGCTCCAGAAGGAAGACAGGTGTGGTAATATGTGTGGGATGAACCTGGGC
>NW_023246036.1:0-3215 GCF_002007445.2 Ailuropoda melanoleuca | reverse complement strand
GGGAGGGAAACAAGCATCCAAGCAGTCCTAGGTGCTCTGAGAGCACTAAGCAGGAACCTGCCTGATCCCTGGCCCAGGGAGGCCCCCTGAGGAAGGAGCCCCTGCAGCCACATGAGAGGTAGGCATGAACCAATGGCTGGAAAGGTGTTTTCAGGCAGAGCAGGAGCAAAGGAGAATCCTTCAGGCCTGGGGCAGAGAGCGGTAGCACAGGAAGGCCCTCTACCAGGCGGGCGACCTGGGCAAGAGTGACCTCTCTCCTCTCCTCATGTCAGCTCTGACCAGGCCTGTGACTAAGGTTCTAGCTCCCCTCCTTCTTCCCAGCTGACCACTCAGACTCTGGGCCTCTCACGCTGGTCCCTATTTGTCTCTTTAGGTCGGTTTTTCCTACCAACAACTGGGTGGAGGAAGCTTGGCAGGTCAGGCCCAGGGGTAGCAGAAAGAATCCAGTACCTGTCAGCTGGACCTGAATTGGAATCCCAGTTCCAGTTCGTCAGCTTGAGACCCTATCCTCAAGTCCTGTTTCCTCATGTGGAAATAACATCCCATTCTCTGGAAGGATTGTGGTAGGGAATGGTTTCTCAGCATCCTTACAATGGTCTGTGAAACCTGGCCTACTAACCATTTCTGACCTCATCCCCCATCACCATCCTCCTTGTTTACTCAGCTCCCGCCAACCTGGCCTCTGCTGCTCTGCACATATGCACAGGGCCTTTGCACCTGCTATTCCCCCCTACCTCATCACTCTCTTCCCCCTGTTCTGCTTTATTTTCTCTGTAACATATACTGTGTTTGTCAGGGTTTTCCGGAGAAACAGAACCAATAGGATGGATGGATGGATGGATGGATGGATGGATGGATGGATGGAAAGATGGATAGATTTCTTTTAAAGAATTGGCTTATACGTTGTGGAGGCTGGCAAGTCCAAAGTCTACAGGGTAGACTGGCAGACTGGCAGGCTGGCAGGGAAGAAAAACCAATGCTGCAGTTTCAGTCCAAAGACAGTATGTGGGCAGAATTCTCTTCGAAGAAGGAAGCTGGCCTCTTTCTATGAAGGTCTTCAACTTATTGGACGAGGCCCACCCTCATCTAGTTATTCTGGAGCATAATCTGCTTTACTCAAAGTCTACTGATTTAAATGTCAATCACTTCTAAAAAGTCTCCTCACAGAAACACCTAGAATAATGTTTGACCAAATATCTGGGTACCATGGCCTAGCCAAGTTGACAAGTAAAATTAACCATCATAAGTGCATCCGTTGTTAACTTGGCACCCACAAGCATACTTTGTCTCCAAATAAAGACAATAACAAGGTCATAATCCCACCTAACATGATACAACAATCCTGAGTGCAACCAAAATGCGCTTCCCCAGACGAGGAGGCAAAGCCTTTGGGTAATGTTTACTCTTCTCCTTGATATACCAAAGCTTCAATCCAACGATGTACAGTTAACAGTACTTAACTACTGTGATATAAGGTCACTATGTCTTATGCTACATGCATGGGGGAGAACAAAAGAAACAGGAGAGAGAAGATAATGTTTTATATGCATACAAGTATTCTTAAAATAAGAAAGAAATACTCTTGACCTTTCGCTTTTGCTTCTGTCCTTTGCTTCTGTCGCAGGTCCTGTGCTTTAGCTGCTATTTAGAACTCCCGTCTACTTCCACTAAGCTCCGGTAATCCCTTTACCTGCTGCAGGCACCTCAGTTGGTTGTGGTTCACGGCGGGTGGGGTGACCCAGACCCTCATTCCCGAAGGATCTGGACCATCAGCAGTCCTGCCTGGATTGGGCTGTGGTGGTTTTCCGTTGACGTTGGTTAATCACAGGGCGTGGTGATACTAGGAGGCACCCTGAGGGATCTCGTGTGCTCCAGACAGGCTCTTCTCTACCTCCCTGTGGGGCAGCGGTCCATTTTCCCTGCTGGTCAGGATCAGTCACGCCAGCTAGCACAGTGACTCCCTTCTTTACCTGCTGATTCAGAGGCATAACGAACTCCAAGTGGCCGGAGGCAGCGTTAGTCCCCAGTTCAATGGAATCATTGTCGTGTGCATCTGACGTGCTAGATGCTAGTACTTTACAAAAACCATTTTGTTTATTCTCTGTTTGCCCCCAGCAGATAAGCTCAATGAGAGCAGGATTTTGGTCCATCCTGTCCCTAACTAAACCCCCAGCGTCTAGAACAGTGCCTGGCGCGTGGCAGGTACTCAGTAAGCATTGCTGAGGGGGCTGGGGCCTTGGCTGTGATTTCCCTGTGCTTTGGGGCAGGAGAGAAGTGCTCCTCCTCCATCCCAGAACCCCAGCCTGGGAGCCAGGCCTGTCCCGAGGAGCCCCGGGCTGCAGCGTGCTCTCTGACAGAGGGGGGCCTGCTGCCTCTCCTCACGCTGACGGTGCTGGGCCAGCAAGTGAGCACAAGGCCTTGGTGTTCACCGTCCCAGCCCATTCAGGACTGTTTACTAGACTAATCTGGAACAATAAACCTGTCCCCACCCTCCTGGCGCCTGCCTCACTCCATCCTAGGCCTGTGTTTGAAGATGTGTTTAAATTCCGGGCCTACACTCAGCAGACGCCGCGGGCCAGCTCCTGGCGGGCCAGCACTGGTGAGGGGGGAGACACTGGGATGCTCGGGTCCTCCTGGTGGCTGGGCCTCCACACGCGGTCATCCAGGGGGAGCAAGGCGGCTCTAGCCTCCACCCAGTGTTTGTTATTCCATGTCAGAGCTTTATCATAAACATTATCCTAGAGTGGGCCGCAGCAGCTTTGGGCGAGGAGGGTTTGTTATTCTAAAGTGGCGGGGGGCGCAAGTCCTGGAGGCCTGGGAGTCTGCGAGCAGCGCCAGGCTTGGGAACTCAGGGTGAACGGGAGGGAGGCAGAAATCAGGGCAAGGCTGTTCCGTGCCTGTGCCCGGGGCCTCGGAGGCCCCCCTTACCACCCTCTACTGTCGGGGTCAGTTGGGATAGCTGCCTCTAAAATGAGCTCCACAGAGGTGGAGACCAAGCCCAGTGAATCCACCAACCCCAGATCCCTGCAGAGAATCCACAGAAAGGTAATGTTTGTTGAACGAATGAGTAAGCGTAGCTTCCCCGTATCCGTCGGAAGCACCAAGAATGCCGAGGAAGCAGCACGTACCGTTTTGAAGCTCCAATCACGGGGACCTGGTTTGGAGCCAGGCAGACGTCATTGCAAAGCCCAGCTCTGCCCTTTACCAGCCATGTG
>NW_023246035.1:0-2052 GCF_002007445.2 Ailuropoda melanoleuca | reverse complement strand
TTTTTTTTTTAAAGATTTTATTTATTTATTTGACAGAGAGAGAGACAGCCAGTGAGAGAGGGAACACAGGCGGGGGGGTGGGAGAGGAAGAAGCAGGCTCCCTGCAGAGGAGCCTGATGTGGGGCTAGATCCCAGGACTCTGAGCCGAAGGCAGACGCTTAACAACTAAGCTACCCAGGCACCCCTAGATCTCTATATCTAGTGAAAATATTCTTCAGAACTGAAGGCTACGTAAAGACATTTCAAACAAACAAAAGTTGAGAGAATTAGTTGGCAGAAGCTCCTTATGCACACGAGAAATACCGAAGGAAGTTCTTTCCGTTAAAGGAAAAAGATCTCAGATGAAAGTATACATCTGCTAGAAAGAATAAAAACACTAGAAAAAGTAAGTAGGAAGGACTTACTAATACCAAAAGCAAAAAATAACACTGTATAGTGGAGTTTATAATATGCAGAAATAAAATACATGACAATAGTATAATGGGCAGGGGTGAGTGGACAATAAAATTACACCACTTAAAGATTTTATGTTGTTTCTGAAATGATGAAATACAAACTTAAGGTAAATTGTAATAAGTCAAGGATGTATATTATAACCTGTGGAGTGACCACTGAGGTATTAGAAATCCAACAGAGAAGATTAACAGAGTAATAAACACTATCTGAAACCCCAAAGTAGTCCATAAAGGAAAAATAAAGGAATATCGTACATGTTAAAAAGCAATAGGACATAGTAGGTTTCTTTGATGGCCCTTTGCTCATCTGTAGGTGCACTGAGCCACTTGGCCACACACCTTGCAGCCCTGACTCCTAGTAGTAGTTTTCAAACTGGAAGCTGTGGATTCATGGGTTGATCACTATATTCACAGGAGCACAAGAATTCTCCATGACAATTTAAAAAGTTCTGTATTTTCATTCTGCTTTTTAAAAATCCTATTAGCATACCCTGAATCATCTTGATAATTACCTGTGGTATAATATAAAAATATATATGGTCTTTATTCCCAGTCCTTGGCACAGAGCCCCTATAACCTTTAAAATTTCCTGAGTGATAGGAGTATCTTTGTTATTCTTAATGAGCACTTGTCAGTCACACCCAAGTTTGTGCTGAGGAGGCGACTTAGGGTGGGGACCTTAGATAGCCTCAGGGTGGGGTGGTCACAGGAAAAAACCCAGTGACTAGAGAGTTGGAACTTTCAGCCCTACTTACCAGCCTTTGGTGAATGCATTGGGGTCGGGGAGGGAGGAAAATGGCAGAAGACTGAGCTCTGTGAAAACTCCTGAACAAGATTCAAGAGAGCTTCTTGTTTTGCGAGCACATGGAGGTGAATGGAGAATGACATACCCTAAAGCATGCTGCCACCACCCATACCTTCCTTACCTATACCTTACCCTACACATCTCTCCCATTTGGTTCTTCCCAAGTTGCATCCTTCATATCTTTTGTTTTAAAGTAGGATCCACACCCAACATGGGTCTTGAACTAACAACCTTGAGGTCAAGAGTCCATATGCTCTACCACTGGCCCAGCTTGGCTACCCCCTCCCCCAGTCCCGGTTGTATCATTTATAATTAACAGGTAAACATAAACTGTGTTCCTGAGTTCTGTGAGCTATTCTAATGAATTATCAAAGCTAGGTGGGGAGGTTGTGGAAACCCCAGCCAGTTAGAAACATAGGTGGCCCAGGACTTGAGACTGACTGAGTGAGGGGCAGTCTTATAGGACTGAGCCTTTAATCTGTTGAGTCGGACAATAAGTACCTGGAGTTAGTGTCAGAATTGAATTGTTCACTGAATTGTCCAGTTGGTGTCCAGAGAAGAGAAATGTTTTAGAAAATACCCTAGAATCACATTAATCTGATACTGCCATAGGATGTATATTAGCATTTCAGTTTGAAGGTAAAAAAAAAGAAGGCTAGGGCGCCTGGGTAGCACAGTCGTTAAGCGTCTGCCTTCGGCTCAGAGCGTGATCCTGGCATTCCAGGATCGAGTCCCACATCAGGCTCTTCCGCTATGAGCCTGCTTCTTCCTCTCCCACTCCCCTGCTGTGTT
>NW_023246034.1:0-2052 GCF_002007445.2 Ailuropoda melanoleuca | reverse complement strand
TACTTTCCTTTATATCCTTTAGCCTCCCTTGTTTATAATAACATGAAAAAAATTAATATACATTGAAAACCACATCAGGCAGTGTTATGATTTTTGTTTCATCCATCAAACATAATTTGGAACTTTAGAAGAGAAAGAGTATCTATTATACATAGCCATATTTTTGGTTCTCGCATTATTTCTTCCTGATTGTTTTAGTTTTCTATAGCTGTTGTAATAATAAATCACAAATTTACCAAAAGAAAACAACACAAATTTATTAACTTATAATTCTGGAGGTCAGAGGTTTGAAATCAATTTCACTGGGCTAAAAACCATGAGGTATCAATAAGTCTGCATTTTTTCTGGAGGTTCTTGGGAAAAATATATTTCTTTGACTTTTCCATCTTTTAGAGATCACCTGCATTTCTTGGCTTAGGATCCATTCCTTCACGGGAATTGTCTGTTCCCTGGCCTCCATATCCAAATGATTCATATGTTCCCATATCCAAAATACATTCATCCTATCCTAGCATACTCAAAAGTTTCAACCATTACATCATCCATTCCAAGTCCAAAGTGCCATCTAAATCTCATCAGCTCAAAAGCCCAGACCTCATCATTTAAGTCATTTCAGTTAGGTATAGATGAGACTCTTAAGTGTTATGCTCTTAGGGCAGAATTCCTTTCTGCCTGTGGAGAGGACCTGTGGACCTGTTTAAACTAGAAAGCAAGTTATCTACATCCCAAATACAATGGTGGGACAAGTATATAATACCAATTATAAAAACACCCATTAAAAAGGAAGAAAATGGAAGGAAAAAAGGAGCCACCAGCCAAAGTAATTTTAAAATTCAGCAGGGCAAATGTTATTAGGTTTCAAGACCTGGCCATAATACTTCATGGCTCTCACCTCTGCCCCCTGGGCCGTTACTCTCTTTAAGTACAGATATTCTGAGATTTCTTCTTGTTTCATCTTGTGTGGAGAACATCTTTGAGCCATTCTTTTTGGGTGTGTCTACTGCCAATAAATTCTTAGTTTTCATTTATTGGAGAATGTCTTCATTTCCTCTTCATTCCTAAAGGAAGTATTTGCTAGATATGGGATTTTGAGTTGACAGTTATTTTCTTTCAGCACTTCAAAATGCTGTGCCACTTTCTTCTGGCCTCGATGGTTTCTGGTAGGAAATCTGAAAATCTCTTCTTCCTTCTAGCTAGAACTATGTTTCTCACACCTTTCAAGGCTTACTTTTTGTCTTTGGTTTTTAGAAGCTTTACAATGATGTGTCTTGGTGTGGATTTCTTGGACTTTATCCTGTCTGGTGTTTACTCGCTTGAATTGGTCTTCTTGATTTTCTAGGCTTGTGTCTTTTGCCAAATTTGAGTTTTCTGTCATTATTTCTTCAACTACTTGCTCAGTCCTGCATTTTTCTCTCTTTATCTGCTACTTTGTTTATATGAATGCAGAGATCTTTTGGTATGGTCCCATAGGTCCCCACGGCTGTGTTCACTTCTCTGTTTTTTCCTCTATTCAGAATGAATAATTTTTTATTAATCTACCTTCTGGCTTCTTCTTTGGCCTCACCATTCTGCTGTTGAGCCTATCCATTGATTTTTTTTAATACTGTATTTTTCAGTTCTAAAATTTCCATTAGGTTCTTCTTTATGTCTTCTGTTTCTTTATTATAATTTTCTATTTCTTTGCTGAGACTTTCATTTGTTTCAAATATATTTCACAATTATTCATTGAGTCATTTTTATAATAGTTGCTTTATTTTATCTTTTTAAATAATGTTCAATTAGCCAACATATAGTACATCATTAGTTTTTGATGTAGTATTCAACGATTCATTATATATATGTGCATATGCATTATATATATATGCATATAACACCCCGTGTTCATCACAACATGTGCCCTCCTTAATACCCATCACCCAGTTACCCCCTCCCCACGCCCCCACCGCCCTGCCTTTTGTAACCCTCAGTTTGTTTCCCGGAGTCCAGAGTCTCTCATGGCTTGTCTCCCTCTCTGATTTCTTCCCATTCAGTTTTCCCTCCCTTCCCCTATGG